>NC_134676.1:23081579-23383197 GCF_030463565.1 Pelecanus crispus | reverse complement strand
CTGGAGCTGATGAAATGGTAAGTGACTAGGCAGGAATTACAAGATCCAGCAGTGAGAGACTCAGTAAACTCAAATCCTACTTGGAATAGTTACAGAGGAAAAACTGCCATTTTACTGCCCTGCAGGAACAGCTGCCTGAATCATTCCTAAGAGGAGCTTCCAAGAAAAAAATCTGTGCATCATGGGTTTCTTCAGATGGACATCCTTGACACATGGACCCTTGGCATCAGGGGCCTGGTTTTGCCTCATATGGAATAAAAACTCACCAGTTTTGACTGAGTGTGCTCTATAGGCAAAGCAAACAAATCTGAGTAACGCTGTTCATTTAGTAGCTCACTGATTGACATCAGGCAGTCAAGGGTGATTAGAACCAACCGCAGCTGGCTCCGTTCTAGACAACCAAAAACTTTTCAGTTCACTAAAGTCAGAGCTGAGTCTTCGGTGGGGAGAGTGGGAAGAGCTACTACTAGTGTAAATACTTTTCTGCTAGTAACCAATGTCTTGCTCTGGTTTTGAGTGAATCATTCAGAGACTATTTGCATTAGTGCTCCCCTGTCATTTAGCCCTGAAAAGTGAGGCACAACTTGCAGAAAAGTACAAAGTGTTTTGATGACAATCTTCAGAAAGTCTGGCCATGGATATGATGGCATCACTAACTAGTCTATACTAACACACTCTAAAGCAGAGTAAAAATCTTTAGCAATCTACCCCAAAAATCTGCATACCAGTTTCTCCCTCTGGAAACCAGAGCCAGTAAAGCAGGCTGACCCCAAAGGGACTGTATGCATACTAATTGGCCCAAGTTTGTAAGGTGCTTGGAGATAAAAAGTGTTATGAGGACCCTGAGAATAGAGCCAAGACGTAACTCCCTGCTGGAGTTCCGAGTATTTCTGTGTTGCTTTACCACAGGAATGACCTTTACGTTCTCTTAAATCTGCTGGCTGCCTATGTTGCTTTATTTCATCTTAGTTGTTGGAAAACAACTTGCTCAAGGCCTTGAGTCAGCAATAAATTAACTTTTTTAAACAAAAAAACATGGCACACCCCGTAGATCAACTGACCTTTAGCCCTGAACACAAAATCAAGAAGTGCATTATTATTTGTTTTGTGAGGCTCTCTGCTCCTTTGCATCCTCAAGTGGTGCTGCTAGTGTTACTCTCAGCTAAGCTATTACAGTGCCAAAGTGATTCAGATTCTAAATAACTTGTAGGCTTGTTCTCCTGAAGCATGTTAATAGGTTAAGTTCACTTCACAATTGCTAATTTTATATTATTTCAGGGGATGATTACATATTTATATATTATTTATTACACAAATCTAGCATGATACATTATTTACAGCAGTATTAACAGTATTTATTATTTATTATGCTACTGTATTAATATATATTATTTCAAGCAAGACTTTTTCCAGTGTTGTTTGTTGATTCCAGTTATTGGACTTAATATTCTGCAGAGTAGACAGTACTGTCCTGTGGGCTGCTGCTGCTGAAATCTAATTACATTGGCCAAGAAATGCCATTCACTTTTGCCTTAGTAATATTTTATAACTTGGGGACAGATTGTGGTTAGCTCTCCCTGAGTATATAAACGAACGGAAAGACGGATGTGTAATATCTGCTTTTCCCATCTATATGTTGTACTCATGCAGAGTCGCACAGTCCCAACTTTCTTTTTCTCTGCCTGTAAGCCTGGACAGAGCCACAGATTGCCACAGCTGCTATAGACATCCAGGGAGATGCGGACATGGCCATCCCCTTTGTTTTGCTCCCCCTGAGGGAAGCCAGAATCATGGTTAAACATATTGCACAAGCCTCAGTTGACCCTAGACACTGGCTGGTATCTCTGAGTGGGTTAAAGAGGTGGTTTCTTGAAATGACATTGCTGTGGCAGCAAAAGCTCTAGCTTAGAGGTGGTTAGACCTTCACAAAAAGGCCTTGCTGGAATAAATTATTTCGCTGGAGAACAGAGCTACACCAACAAAGGCACTTCCAGTCCTCTGTGGCTTAACCTCACCAACAGACCTCTTCTCTTGAAGGAACAGAGTCTGAGCAGTCTGTCTCTGAGAAGATCTGCTCTTGGGTAGATCAGAAATAAACCTTGAGTCATTGTGAAGGGCTGGAAGGCACATTATAGCAGAAATAGGCCCATTTTCCCTTCCCACCCTGTCAAATACACTGACAGCCCACCTCTCCATACCTAAGGCCGTGCCCAGGGGTCTGGTTTGCTTACATGGATATGGGCTTATTCAAGAATAATTTGACCTTCTGTATGCCTCTCTCCTTGCTGCTCCTTCACCCTGGTCCCTGTTTCTTCAGGCTGGCATGCTTGGCTTGTCCCTTCTCTCATGACCTCTCATTGCAAGAGGGTCTGGAACTCACTCTGAGACCTCCTTTACTCAGTGCTTGCTATTTACTGTGCATTGCTCACTTCTGCTAAGTGCTGCGGGCATGTAATTCTTGAAGAGATTAGGTTAGGGGCCCCTTACCCTAACTAATCTTTAATGGAAGCACTGTCCCAGGTGGGGGTTTCAGATATCTTCTGAGGTTCCAAAGACTTTAGCAGATTTGCTCATCACTGTATCAAACCTTTCTGCACCGCCCACCTCCCTTTATGTCTGTGGGGTGTGTTATTTGTGTCCTGTTCTCTCCAGCTACTCTGTCTTTTTGTGTTTGGTTGCCTGTCTGTACGCAGATCTCTTTGGCATGCCACCTTGCCTCCCCTCTTCTGGTCTTCTCAGCTTGCCTGACTATTCAATCTCTTTTGGTTTTGCTGTCTGCACCTGGTACACTAACACTGTCTCACTTCACCTCTGCTGGAAAAGCTGTTGTGCATCCTGGTTGATCTTCATATTTTCCTGACTCATTCCCTGTCGTGGAAAAACAGCTGTTTATCTCAATTAAATTTTGCTTGGTAATTAGCATCTACCTGTCACTATCATTCAGTTTCCTCCAGTGTCCCCTTCAGCTATTTTCTATGCTATTTTTTCACCTGGTTTCCATGAGAACCATCTTACTATATCTCCATCCATCCAGCCCTGCCATAGATTTGGTTCCTGTCAGGAGAGAGCAAATAGAGCTGTTTACTCTCACATAACATTTGAATCTGGGGCTTCAACTGTTCCAACAATGCTCAGAATATGGTAAGAGTCACCTCCTCAAAATGTATCTGAGACCGTCCACATGTCCATGTCCTTCTATACCGTAGCACACTGTCAGTCTACACCCATCCTCTCTAGCTGACCAAAAGCTTTACAGACATACCTCAAGTCTCCAATTCTAGCAGGGACCAAGGACAAAGAGGATGCTCCAGAATCCTTTTCTTTGGGACAACAGCTAGCTTCTTTTCAAATCCCACCAAACAGCCTGTGTAGTGGGCAGCTGGACTTCAGACATGACTCCTCCTTTCTGTTTTACAAACTGGGCTTGTGAGAGGTGTTTTTGGAGCTTCACTGAGCCATTCATTTGCAGTTTTTCTGAGAAAATTAGATGGAAAAGAAAGGCCTGATCCTCTCCAAGGGGTATGTAGCTCCCTGGCATAGAGGGGCAATGGGCCAGGCTTTGCAGAGGTCCCAGCTGGGGCAGCTGGATGATTGGCAGCCCCTTGGGAGCCAGGGCTGGAGCATCAGCCGCCAAGGTTTTGAGTGGCAATAAAGCACAACACGGGGATCTCCCAGTACCCACAGGGCAAAGAAGGTGCAACAAATTAAAGATGACGTAATTTGTGTGAAAGACAGCACAGAATAACGCATTGCTACATACAGCCTCTGAGAAAAACAATGCTAAAGGACTTTTCAATTCACAAAGCTGTTTCTCACCACCCTGCAAGAATACATTTAAATGGTATTAGCTGGGCTTGGCATACATGGAGAGCTTCTAAATATTAACAGTACAGATTTTGCCAAAGTATGCATCAAGTCTTGTCCACCCACAACCATATAACAACATCAGTAATAATGTCTTTAAAGCACGGTGGTTCAGCTTGTGGATTATCCCTCTGTATGGAGGTGCTTGTTTCAGTCCAGCACGTACTTCAGCTTAGGGATATAGTCCTTACACTGCAGGGGAGTAACAAACACTGGAGGGCAGTACTTAAAACTGCTCCATGCAGGTTGTGAGAATATATCCTAATCTCATTTTATATCTACCCAAAACAGGAGCATGTGACATGAGGTTCAGTGCCTGTGCAGACTTTTGCGCCAGATAAGTCAGTTCAGTGTAACCTCAGCAAATGTCATTTAAGAAAAGTGCAAGATACAGCCATAAAGTCATTGACATGCTTAGAGGCTCATGTAGCACTGCTTGTTATTAGTTATGGCATATATAAGAGCAGTGTAAAAAAGGACAAGGCAAACTCCAGTTCTTCAGGCAGATGTAGATGCAGCAGCTTAAGCTGTGTTACAATAATTACTGTGAATGCTAGACAAGATGAAGATGAAGTACTTGATAAGAAAAAACAGGAAGCTTTGCATATTTTTAGCAAGGTTTCATAAGCAATTGAGTCTTGTGTGATCTGGGGGCCTGCTCCAGGTGTCTGTTTCTCTCCTCCTTCTCAGTAACTTCCCAACTCATTGACAATTTTCCACTTCACCTGGCTGGAGGTAAAAAGCCTCAGAGATGAAGTCTCTAGAGGCTTTGTGAAAATAAGCAACAGGATGGTCAGTGCTATCTTCTCCCACCCTTCTTTCACTGAGGAAGCACTTGTATGTGAGTCTTCTGGGCAGGAGCAGAGGTGGAGGAATGGATAAAATAGGAGAAGGTACTGAGAGGAGAGGAGAATCTGGCTGTTAGCTAAGGCAGAGAGACATGGTGGTTCCCAAGAGCAGACAGTGAAATATATTGTTTGCATCTGTAGAGCAGAGGAGGTTTAGGAGAGGATGAGAATGAGGATGATTTCATGAAACTTAGACCAGTGTCTCTTTCAGATTGAATCACTGCCTCTTTACCTGTGACCTGTTTTGGCTTGGAGTTTGTTACTGTTTGGTCAGACCAGGTGAAGAAATGACAAGCCCTAAAACTTAGCCAGTTTATGCAGTTTATGCAACTCCATCAGCTTGCTTAAGAAAAGATACTACTTCTCCCCTCAAAAGTGTTCATATTCCATCTTTAGACTGACTGCAGCACTGCTGTTAAATTGTTGGCATCTTCTGTTTCATATGCCATGTTACCTTATGCTCTCAGTGTTTTCAGGTGCTGTAAGCTAGTTGAACCTGGGTTGAATTCAGTCTGTAATCTGGAGATAAGGTCTGTCTACCACATGTAGCCCATTAAACTATGTGGAAAGGGTTCAGATACAAGTATTTGGTGGAGCAGGCTTCTTAAATAAGTTGGTGCTGTTGACAAGGAACCATGACTCATAAGTCAAACGGAGAGTATGACACTTGTGCAAACTTTGGGGGTTTATTTCTGGATTGTTACATTGCTGAATTTCCTTTAAAACTTTGTCTCCTCCACTCAGTAACTTCTCATCTTCCTTCACAAGATGTATTTCTTCCTGGAGAGATGCCAACACCTGTGCAGAGATGGGGCAGTTCTGAGAGGGACAAATCAGGGCCATGAAGAAGACAGTGTTACCCCAGGGAGATCCTGCCTGACATTAAGGAGATCTTGTCAGATGTATTCTTCTCCCAAACAAAGCTTGTTGATGTTTACACTTGCTATTGTGTTCTTGAGGTCTGTGATTCTGAAGCTGACTCAGGTGTATGTATACACTGACATCCACCACTGGCTTTATTGGTAGTTATGTTTGGTCTGGATTGTTTGCAGATTAGGGGCAAACTCCTGCCCTAGAAAGACGTTGCCATCACCTTCAGTGGAGCTTCACCACAGACAAGTGAGCATCAAAAATACATTGAAAGCCCCAAGAACCTTGTTAAAAATCCTAAAATGACATTATGTTTGTCAAGTACAGTCAGGTCTGGTTAATCACACCCTTTTTGCAAACATCCGATTTTATCAGGTTTTTTTTTTTAAAAAAGTCAAATCTTGTTCACATGTCCTATTAAATTAGTTTCTGCTTTAATCTGTGGCTGCTGAGACAATGCTAATAAACCAAGCATGATTTAATCAGCTCTGACTGTTCTGATCTGCCAAGCACCTTCATTTGGAGGCTGATTACTCGGTTATCCATAGAACATTCATGGATCCTACAAGATGTTCAGCTCTCCCTATATACTCGACAGAGATTTCTGCTGCAATTATAGGACTTGTTGCCTGACACATATAGAAGAAAAATATTAGCCTTTCCAAATGCTTTTAGGAGTAACAAAGCAGAATCAAATTGTTCTATATTCAAACAAGCTTTTCAAAACTTATGCAGACTGTTTGTTGTTTCTTCAAGCATGGGGGAGATTCCCTGCCTCCAAGGGATGGCTGCTAAGGAGCTGTATGTGGGACACAGCTCTAAATATTCCTCTTGTGTAGGATGCTCACTCGATCAAAGGCATTCGTGGTTAACAAATTTAAATTTTACACCTCACTCCAATTTAAAGCCAAAGAGCCACTTGAATACAGTGGTGCCAATCACTATTTTTCTGCTATGGCTGTTGCTTCCTCATGTATTTTATGACCTTACCTATCTCAGGTTTGCCCAGCTTGTGTATGTTATTCGACTATCATAGAACCATAGAATCATAGAATGCTTTGGGTTGGAAGGGACCTTTAGAGGTCATCTAGCCCAACCCCCCTGCAGTGAGCAGGGACAGCTTTAACGAGACCAGGTTGCTCAGAGCCCCATCCAACCTGACCTTGAATGCTTCTAGGGATGGGGCCTCCACTACCTCTCTGGGCAACCTGTTCCAGTGCTTCACCACCCTCACTGTAAAAAATTTCTTCCTTATATCCAGTCTAAATCTACCCTCCTTTAGTTTAAAATCATTATTCCTTGTCCTGTCACAACAGGCCTTGCTAAAAAGATTGCCCCAATCCTTCCTATAGACCCTCTCTAAGGACTGAAAGGTAGCAATAAGGTCTCCTCGCAGCCTTCTCTTCTCCAGGCTGAACAACTCCAACTCTCTCAGCCTGGCCTTATAGGAGAGGTGCTCCAGCCCTCTCATCATTTTTGTGGTCCTCCTCTGGACCCACTCCAACAGGTCCATGTCCTTCTTCTGCTGAGGGCTCCAGAGCTGGATGCAGTGCTCCAGGTGAGGTCTCACCAGAGCAGAGCAGAGGGGCAGAATCACCTCCCTTGACCTGCTGGCCACACTGCTTTTGATGCAGCCCAGGATACGGTTGGCTTTCTGGGCTGCAAGCGCACATTGCTGGCTCATGTCCAGCTTTTCATCTACCAGTACCCCCAAGTCCTTCTCCTCAGGGCTGCTCTCAATCCCTTCATCCCCCAGCCTGTACTGATACTGGGGGTTGCCCTGTCCCAGGTGCAGGACCTTGCACTTGGCCTTGTTGAACCTCATGAGTTTTACATGGGCCCACCTCTCCAGCTTGCCCAGGGCCCTCTGGATGACATCTCGTCCTCCTGGTGTGTCAATGGCACCACTCAGCTTGGTGTCATCTGAAAACTTGCTGAGGGTGCAGCCAATCCCACTGTCTATGTCCTTTGAGTTTGCTTACATAAGGAATGCTAATTGAGGGGAAAAAATTATCACTCTAGTTTACAGAAGTATTTGCAGATGTGGGTCACCACTTTTGCCTAGATTTTGCAACCAAGTTGCAAAATTTGATCATTTCCTGTTTTATTGATATAGGGTAATTATAATCTTACTTATTTTGACTTTTCCTGATTCTTTCTAACCATTGAGAGTTTCACTACCAGCTACTGCAATGTCTGCTGTAGCACTGATGGTTTTTAAATGTAACTGGGTTAACTTCTTTTGTTGACAGTTTTTAACTGCTTCAAAGCTGGTTCACTCAGTAGCCTCTCTCTAACTTGCTCAGATTAAAACCTTGTCATGAAGTGTGTGTGGATGGTGCTTTTGCAGGGGCCCACAGATGAGATGGTGAAAGCCTGGGCTGGGAGAGGAGGGGGCTGCGCTGGGCAGTCCTCACCACAACCATGCCTCTGCAGCAGCTCTAGGTAGGAAAAGCTGTGACAGAGTCACACCCAGCTGAGCCTTAGGTGTAAGAGTAATCCCTTCTAAGATGCTGGGATGACTCATGTATTTAAAGATATGTGTGGCAGAGGAGTTTTCTAGGGGCTGGGACTTCATGGCTTTAGTCTGATACTTGCTACAAAGGCCACCAGAGTCAACTAAAAAATCGCTGCTGCCTCCCACTTTGCAAATATATCTAGATGTGTGCTTTTCAACCATTAGCATTTTTGATAAAAAATGGAGGAATAACTGACTTTTTTTTCATTTTGAGAACTAGGTCCTTAAAGGTTTAGCATGAGCAGATTAACATATTTCAGTGCAAATAAACAAAATGTTTATATAAGAGTCTTTCTTATTGGCAAAACACACTTTTTTGTCTCATATCATTCCAGAGAGCTTGAATTCAGGAACTTTAGGTTTTGCCCAGAACTTGCTATGTCAATTCTCTTTTCACCGGGCTATACCATTACAGACAGAAGGGGATATGGTCAGAAAATTACTATCTACTGTTTTGAAATACTCTTTTTAAATGAAAGAAAATTTGTTACTTGGATACGGACATACAAGCTAGCAGCCTCCCATCCCCAGACTATGTGTCATGCTTAGTTTTCTCAGCTTTTACAGAAGGTTTTGTGTTTCTGTTTTTCTTCCATTGAAGACAATGGAACAATCTTCCATTAATTTTGTGGGAGCATGATTTGGCCCCTACTGACTTTATTTCTCTCTTTTCTCACCTCTTTCTTTTGCACAGCAGTCAACATTATAGCTTCCATACAAAGGACAGAGCCTGAAAAATAGCACCTTGACTAAGGAAGGAGAATGATTTAAAAATTAATGGAGAGAACTATTACTTTTCTGTACATACGGTACTGTACACAGCTCTGAAAATTATAGTTCCCATTACTTTAACACACCAAAGCCTGGTTTTTTTTAAAGGTGCTAGTTTGCAATTTCTGTTCTTATTAATAATTTAAGAGTTTAAGAAGATGTTGTAAAAGTAATTTACTTCATTGTGTCTGTTTCTACACAGTGAAATAGTTTTCAGGTTTGTTTGTTTGCTTGCTTTTTCCTAACTTTGAAGAGTGGAAAAGGGAATGTGGCCTCTGATTATGCAGATTTTCCCAAAGAATCTGTCTGAAGAATTTATAGCTGAAAATACTGAAACATGTCACTTAGGAATTATATAATGGAGGAAAAGGAAGGATCAGAGAACATCCCCCAGAAAGCTGTTCCCTGAATTTCTTTCCTGTTCCTCTGTGTCAACCTAGAAAGCTGTAAGACAAGGGAAAGATGTCCTGGTTAGCCAAAGTTGTGTTAAACTGCCTGTGAATTGCTGCTAAAGGTCATTTCAAATGAGGTTATGTGACCTGAAGAGGAATCTGATGGTGAAAAGACCTTTTTTTCCATAGTGCAGATGTATGTCCAAGTAGCTAACTGTGGTTGATACTGCACCCTCCCTTGGGGCTGACTCTGACAAGCCGCAGCACTCTCCAGATCCCTGCTTGGTCTCCATAGGGTTTTACATAGTGGTTTCTGTGTAAAATTATACCATTTCTGGGAAAATTATATGATCTATGTCTCTTTCATCTCTTTCAGCCACCACCCCATGTTTTTAAGGACTATGGTCCTTTTTCCTGCTGCTGAAGCTCTCTTTTGCTGTCTCCTCTCTACTCTTTCTCTCTTTTTATTCACAGCTTTCTCCTCCTCCCATGCTGTACCCCATAACCTTCTGTCTGCTCCCAAAGGTGCCACCCACTGTTTTGATTCAGAAGTTAATAGCTTTGCAGCTGCCTGCAAGGTCGTAGCCTAACCCTGCCTTAGGTCCTCACAGAAAGCTGGCTGTGGGATGCTGGAGCATTACTTCTCTCTGTGTCGCCAGTCCCCTCCACAAAACTCAGGAATTAGGCTCCCATTGTCATTGAATTTGCTGCTGCTTTCACTGCATCACTCAGCGTGAAGCTGCAAGCTTTCTTGTGTTGTGCCACCACTGTTAATGCATTGGTTGAAAATGTGAAAACCAGTGCGTTCAACCCAGACAGTGTGATCCTGTATTGCAGTGGCTCAGGGAAAGCCTCGTTCCAACAGACTGTCTAGCTGAGGCTGCATCTGAAATCAGGTCTTGTCCCTCTGCTTATTTTCTTTGCATCTTCTTTCACTGTTCAATCTGAAAATACTTCTCTGCCTGTGCTTATACTTCCAACTTTTCTCTCCCCATGTGGCTTGACTACTGACTCTTCTGAGCATCACTCAACCTTGCAGGCTGTTCGGCAAGGGCACAGCCTCCTCCAGTGTATCACTGCTCAGCAATCCACCACAGGCTGCTGTGCAGTTTTGGCAGAGCAGCTCTGCAGTAAGGACCTTCACTGGAGGGTTTGCGGCTCTGCTGTGGTTGCAATCATGCCGATGGCTATGGGAAAGCAAGTGCTTGGATGACAATGCCGAGTTTTGGGATCATGGGTGATACGACCCCACCTCTGCAGTCCCATGGCGTGTAACACCTGTCCCGCATTGCAACCACGCGGTCCCCTCCTGAGGAGCCCCCTCAGTGAGGGTAAAGCCAAAGTGCAGCAGCAATGAGCTATATGCACAGTACTTCCCGCCAAGGGCTCGGTCCTGCACCCAGCAAAGTCAGCACTAAACTACCGGTAACTGGGACAGGCTCTCACTGGATGCTAAGAGACAGAAAGTGCATAACTATTATGCTACGTTTTGGAAAGCAAAATAAAAGCTGTTTCTGACAATGACAGTTACTTTATGTCCTGGCTGGTAAAAGAAACCATATTAAAAATGCATAGAAATAAATGAGGATATTGCTCCAAAAGTCTGACTTTCGTACAGGAAATGTGGATGAAGACTAATATCTATTATGTAGAATGACATTTTTTATGTCATACCAGGTAGATAGAAAACTTTATTTTGAAAAGTTGAGTCAATACAGTTGTTATCAAAGGCCATTCTAGGATGTACTCTTCTTCAGCTGAGGGACCACATAACAACTTCCTGACTAAGTACAGCAAAAACTTCCAAACTTCTAATGAAACTTTGAAAACCATTTTAATATTAAGTTAATGGATCCCATTTTTGTTTCAGCTGTGAAGGTTTGCATCAATAGCATTGCACTGCTGTGGTAGAGAAATAATTTGACTGGGTTTTTTTTTAATTCTCTTACAATGGAATAGAAGCAGAATTAGTTAGACCACAGAATCATGGGAAAATAAAATGTATTTTAAGTCAGTTGGGTCAGTGCCAAATTAAAGCTAATGGGAATTTTTTGATCCACCCAGGAGGTGTCTCATTTAAATGATTGCTGTCCTTCTCCACATCAGAAGAGCTTGTGACTCATATCCATTTCCATTCTTAATCTCATACATAAGCTTTAGTTGTTGGCTTTATAGTTGATAAATAATTGATCATATGAACCTATTTCATATGTTTTAGAACTGTTTCAACTTGTACAATCTTTATACAAATCCCTTCCCATGCTGTACAGGGTAAATAGAAGCTACATGACTATAATACCCGAAGGAAATCTGTGACTATAAAAAGTTCCTAAATTTATTCTTGGATGGGATGCTCCAAAATATCTAAGTTGTCAGGGAACACATATTCTATCAACTCTGAAAGAACAAGCATGCATTAGAAAATTTAATTTCTTGGCAAGAAAACTTTGAAATGGCTGCCTAAAAGCTATCTACATGCCCAAAGAAATACAGCCCCAAAGTTCTCTATTCTGTTATCTGTAATTTAGCAGTGAAATCATAGAAATGTCATTCTTGCAATAATTTTAGAGTAAATATAGAAAATAAGCATATTCGTCACAGAGTCAATCCAGTAATTTAAAAAATAATAGTAAGCTACTTGGGCTACAGGAAAAAATGTCTAGTTTATTAGCAAACATTTCAGTTTGGATAAAATGTTGATTTTGTTTTTAATAACATTTTTTCCTCTGTGTTTAAAATGTGGAGGGAAGGTTGTTAGGGTTTTTTGTTCTTTGACTTGCCAGGGCATACCTAGTAAAAAAACGGTCTCAGACAATTCAAATTAACATATCTTAAATAGTTTTTATTTAGAAATAAATATAAATATGAGTAATATATATATATGAATATACATGTAATATGCATATAATATACATATACACACTAGCTGATCCCAGGCAGACCAGGATCAGGGATTAACATCACAGCATTGATGAAGAACAGCAGTGAGGTGGTTCCAAGAAATATGAAAAAAATACAGAAGAAATGAGGGCAAAATCATGTCTCACCCACCTTTTCACCTGCTGTGATTTCTGTGGTTGTTGGGCCTACAGGGACCATTACAGTTCCCTGAACAGTATTTGCAATAATGCAGTTGACAAAGGGACACATTTTGGTTATTTTCTATATGAAATGCTGATTTGTGTAGCAGACACTGAACGCCATCAATGAGCAAAGAATTGGCTCAAGGTTTCATTTTCTTTCCACTCTTTCCCGCTGTAAGATGTTTTTAGGGATAGGCGTACACCAGCTCCTGTATCAAAATGATGTGTATGCAGATGGTGTTGGCTGTAGTACTGCTTGCTCAAGTGTGCAGGGTCACATCAGAACAAGCAAATGCTGGAGAGCTATATGGAACACATGGGCATGTCTAGGACCTGGAGCAAAATGGGCCAGGGCTGCTCTTCTCCTCACCTTTCACATCTTCATGTTTGTCATGTAACACTGCTTCAGTATTTCTGCATCTTGTCCCAGCAATGACCAGGCAAGATTCAGGAAGGATCCCACTGAAATTAACTTTGAAATCATACTGACTTTGGTGGGAGTCAAGTTAGACCTAAATGCGAAGAGGTGGAAAAGCATACAGTGGTGATTTCTCATGTTTCTGTAAAGTGTTGGACCCAAAGCTTGGGGATCTCAATACTTCGGGCTGAGCTGAGCACTCCCAATTCGACTCCCAGTCTGGAGCTGGGAGGGGTCTCTCTGGAGCAGGTCCTCTCCTGCTGGACAATTACAGCCCCATCAAAACTTCAGTGTAGGGCCTGAAAAAATATGATGTTCAGGGTCTCTTATAACAATCGATGTGTATGGAAATGTGAAACGGAAATGAAATTAGTTTGGGTGGAAACAGCCACTGATGGACGATATTGACAATGCATTGCTGGTTCCTGTTAATGAAGCCAAACTAACAGAGGCCTATTAGTGGATATGACCCTTTTCACATGTGCCTTGTATCCCTGTTACAGGAGTGGCGGTGGGCTGTGGTTCATTCCTAGGACTTTATTTTTTTTATTCTTGAAACAACTACTTCCTAGTTTCTGCTGCATTCATGCACCAAACATTGGTAAAAAAGCAGCATTGCAGTCTGTTGAGTGTATTATATGAGTTTTAAGAATTATGTACTGTATTTACACAATTGACCTGTGTGAATATAAAAGCATGGCTCTGGTTATGGTCTGCTGGATAAATAAATGTCAATGTTTGTAGGTTTTTGAAAGAGATTTATTCTGGCTCTCTGCTAAATTTTGTGCTAGTTAAGAGGAATATCTTCCATATCTTTAAAGTACGAGCATAGATGATCTTTAAAAAACTTGTTCCTGCCATTAAACTAGGAAACTTAAAAATGATGGTGTAGCTTGGTGGTCTGAGCAAAGTTCTGGGAGTTGGGCAGCTCTGAAGCTTCTGGTTTTGGATGTGGCCAGGGTGCTTTTGTGGTCCTTGGTTTTAGCTACCCCCAAAATCCTTAGGTCCCTAGTGCAACTGTGTTGCACCTGTGTAAAACTGACCACTTTTTACCCAGGATAGCGCATTTAGAGGAAAACTCATGTGTTTCTATTTTGGTAACTGGCTCTCCATTCAGGCAGCAGGCTGCTCTGACACAGTTTGCAACAATTTGATTGCAAAATCTGATGCAAGAGAAGCAGTGGGAACACGTGTCAGAGGCAGGGAAGGCAAGAGGGACTACCTCCTTCACTTACTACATGCATGTAGAATGCCACAGAGAACTTCTAAGGTGTCCTAATCTCCTGCTTTTAGATTTGCCACATTTGTTGGCAGAAGGAATAGCTTGATTTTAACCAGCCATGTAAAAGTCATGTTAACTCAAGTCAACTCATGTAAAATTCAGATAAAAGCTTTTATTTCCAATTTCCAAAAGAGTCACATGAGTTTAAAAAGGTTGATGCTGGACATATTAAATAAAACTACCCCTATTGTGCATTCCCCCAAGATCAAAGCTCAGAGGTCTCCCTTAATCCAACTATTCGGGAGACAGTTGATGCTCATCCTGATGACAGTCCTTGGAGCACTTCAGAGCAAGGGGCAAATGTCCCCTTAACACTGGTGATTCACCATCTGCATTTCACTATCAACTATCTTCATCCATTCAAATTTTAATCCAATATCAGTTTGTACGTTAGCAGACTGACACAAACCTCTAGATAGAGTGTGTTCATTCCACTCATTACTGGCTTTTGATTGAAGTCAGACGTGATGGTTGTCCATGGTTCTGTGTGATATGTTTGGGGTGATTGACATAGAGCAGAAGAGAAATGGCAGATCTGGGGCTGACAGAGAAACAGCCTGGGGTCAGCCGGACTATGTGGGTAACACAGTGACTCAAACGAGCCTGCTTTAGGCAGGCTTGCTCTCTCCAGCTTGCCCTGCACACTGACATTGGGGTGCATGATGAAGCTGAGAGGTGGTGTGGTTTGGGAAGCTGGCTCAGGGGTGCTGTACTGTTTGGGCACCAGATTGTGACCATCTGTTCATCTAGATGCTGACAATTAAGTAGCGCTGCTGCAAAAGGTCTCTGTGTGAGGTCTGCATGAATCCTTTCCCTGGGATCGCTTCCTACCGGCCCTCTCATTGGGATTACCCCTGTTTCCAGCAGCTCTAACTTCACCTCTCTGCAAGAACGTAAGAGCTGATGCTCAGTGACAAGCATCTGACTAGAAATATGGGACCTCACAGCAAATCTTCCCAGCCCCGTTTGGTAGAAACCAGTGAGGCAGGCAAACAGTCAGCCCCTCTAAAATCTCCTTGCAGGCTTGAGTGTGGGTTTTGCTGCTTCTCCACAGGCATTGCACCATGCAAAATGTTGGCTTGAGTGATGTGAATGTTGTAAGGGGGTCTCAAATAGATAAAATTACAATCTCGCCTCAAGACAGTGGGCTACATTTTGCCTTTCATCTCCTAAAGTGCAAGTCCTTGACTTCACGGATAATGAAATGTCACACCTGCTCCTGTGCCTGTTGCAGATAAGGTGAAATGTGAGAGGAAAACTTGCCTGTTTAAGACACCGTGCAACTGAAGGAAAGTTGTATTGGGCTGAAAGCCAGAATTTCTGAGATTATCTCTTCCAAAGACTGTTGCTAATTCTTCCACAAGGCACCACTGTCATTACTGAGCTAAGCTTTGCATTCTTCTGCCAGGGAAGAGAACCTAGGTCTCTAAAGTGACATATCTAAGTCAATTCCCTCTCCATGCCAAATTGAAATTCCCTATTACATGATCTACAAAGCCAAATCTAATCCCTAGACTGAGAATATAACTAAGGTATCCTGACACCCAACATTACATGTGGGTCCCTCACAGCTGATTTACCTCCAGGATGCAGCATATGTTCTGTGGGTTTCTAAGGACTGCTCTGTGCACTGCATAACCACCTACTGCTCCTCTGTGTGGTATCTATGGTGTTTCTGAAGGCTCCAAGTCCATTACTCCCATCGGATGGAGCAGAACATCATGGGCCTTGGATATTAAACTATTGCTTTTTTCCCCAGAGGAATAGTCCCTAATTTGGAGTAAAACCTCTTAATCTCTGTATTTAGACTGAGAACTTCATTCAGCAGAGCTGTTAAACCAACATCTTTCACCCTGGTGCATCTACATGGCCAACCTGCTGCCACTGGATGCTGACCAGTTTCCCCTGCAGCTTCTCAGGATGAGGGGTGCTAAGCAGGGTGCTCTGCCAAGCCCTCCTGCTGGCACTGGGGTCACAGAGGTTCATGTCTTTCACTGTTCTTCATCTGGCACTAACTGTTTCTTAAAGTTGAAGGTAAAAAATAAAATACAACAGATGTAACTGTGGTGCAAAGTTTCTGCAAATACACGAGGTAGCTTCTTGAGTCATTTGCGCCAGACACCACACATGGAGCTGCAGGAAGGCTGGCAGACCTCCCTTCAGATCAGTGGAGGCAGCAGGCAGCTGTTTCTTTGGGCCTGAGCATCATAAGGCACTGAGGGCAGGGCCTGAAGTTATATATTGAGAAGGCCAATGAAGCTGGTGAAGATTCTAGAGCAGAGGTCTTATGAGGAGCGGCTGAGGGAACTGGGGTTGTTTAGTCTGGAGAAGAGGAGGCTGAGGGGAGACCTTATCGCTCTCTACAACTACCTGAAAGGAGGTTGTAGTGAGGTGGGTGTTGGTCTCTTCTCCCAAGTAGTTAGCGATAGGACGAGAGGAAATGGCCTCAAGCTGTGTCAGGGGCAGTTTAGGTTGGATATTAGGAAAAATTTCTTCACGGCAAGGGTAGTCAAGCATTGGAACAGGCTGCCCAGAGAGGTGGTGGAGTCCCCATCCCTGGAAGTGTTCAAAAAATGGGTAGATGTAGCACTTTGTGACATGGTTTAGTGGGCATGGTGGTGTTGGGTTGATGGTTGGAATGATGATCTTACAGATCCTTTCCAATCTTAATGATTCCTAGTTTTTACTTTCATTAAAAATAACCCAGCCACCAAGCCAGGAAACATGAAATTATTACTCTACCCTTAATTGTTTTAGTGGTGGACTTGGTAAAGTTAGGTTAATGGTTGGACTGGATGATCTTAAAGGTCTTTTCCAACCTAAGCAATTATATGATTCTATGATTCTATGATTCTATATCCCCAAATCCTCAGTGATGGAGCAGTCCAGTGTGAGGTAAATAGAGAGTGTCAGCCAAGAGACTCAGCTTTGACAATACATTTCCTTACTTTCATGGATCTAAAGTAAATCAGACTTTACAATGTCCCCCTTAATGTAACTTTAATGCAGTTTTTGTGTATTAATTCCCTTCAGGTCCAGTCCTTGTCATTAATATTGTCTATTGGCAAACAAAGAAGGATTTCTTAGACAGAATCTTGCCCGCTGAGGAAAATGTTTGATTTGCTTTGGTGTTGCCAAGCATTTTTTTTTTTTCTTTTTGCATTTTTCAAGGACATTTGAACAACAGTGTATCTCTGCAAATTTGCTTTTATAGCCAGTGTCCCTGCTTGCAGTCTTGCACTGTACCTATTAATTTTAATGTCTGTAATTAAAAATTGCAGGGAATATGTGCAGGATTAATAGCTCCTAATTTTCATTGATGAGTTCTAAACACTGATCAGTAAAGGGTTCACAGAACTGGCTTTCCCTATGCTTTGTTTTGCCTAGTGCCGGATTTTGTCTAAGAACCTCATTCAGCTTATCACACACATTGGTGTTTATAACAGCTGTATTGGCACAGACAAGATACAGGCAGTGTTTCAGAGTCCCGTGTCTGTGTTGGTTCAGTGTACAATACTTGTACCTCTCACAAATTGAGAGTCTAGGCTCCTGGGAGCTGATTACAGGAGAAGATTAAAAAGGCTGTCTTCCACACACATGTTCAGAAGCAATGGATGGCATCTGCAAGACTGAAGCAGCGCACATCTGCTCAGAAAGGAGAAAAATATCCCCCAATTAGAAGGGCACCATCGTTGGTTACAAGGGAAAAACATTGGAAATGCTATGTATGGTCTCATTCACCTATACATATACATATACATATACATATACATATACATATACATATACATATACACACATACATATATACACATATACACACACTCATATGCTTACATGTATGTGTATTTATATATTTAGAGATATGTATTTAAATATATGAAGGTATGATGGGGACGTTGCAGCACAGCTGAACTCTTGCAGAGATGAGCCGGGGGCTCCTGAGAGAGTTAGAGCTCACAAGGAAACCTTCGTGAAACACCCCGAGGGAAACAAGGGATGTTCCACTAAGAAGGTGACATGGCCAACAGCCCAGATGAAATGCCTCTACAAGAACGCACACAGCATGGGGAACAAACAGGAGGAGTGGAAGCTGCTGTGCTACTAGACAGCTACGACCTGATTGCCATAACCGAAACCTGGTGGGACGAATCCCACGACTGGAATGTGGCTATTGATGGCTATCGATGGCTACTGGCTGTTCAGAAGGGACAGGCAAGGAAGGAGGGGTGGAGGCGTTGCCCTCTATGTAAAGAAATCAATACAGTGTGAAGAGCTGTCCCTGAAAAACAGCCATGAGCAGGTCAAAAGCTTATGGGTAAGAATCAGAGACAGAGGCAACAAAGGGAACCTTGTGGTTGGTGTCTACTACAGGCTGCCTGATCAAGGGGAGTCTGCTGACAAAGCTTTCTTCCTCCAGCTCTGGGAAGCTTCACGCTTGCAGACTCTTGTCCGGGACTTCAACCGCCCCAACATTTGCTGGAAAAGCAACACAGCGAGCTGTAGGCAATCCAGAAGATTCCTGGAATGCATAGATGAAAACTACCTAAGCCAGGTAACAGACACCCCTACCCAAGGGGACGTGATACTGGATCTGATGGTCGCCAATGCAAGTGAGCTCATCGGTGATGTCAAGACTGTAGGCAGCATGGGCTGCAGTGATCACGTGTTGGTGGAGTGCACGCTCCTGAGGGACATGGGAAAAGCAAGGAGTGCAGTCAGGACCCTAAATTTTAGGAAAGCAAACTTCCAGCTCTTCAAGGAGTTAGTCAGAAGGACCTCCTGGGAGATGGTCCTCAGGGACAGGGGAACAGAACAGAGCTGGCAGATCTTTAAGGACGCCTTCCATAGAGCACAAGAGCTATCAGTCCCCAAGTGTAAAAAAGCAGGCAAGGAAGGGAAGAGACCAGCATGGCTGAGTCGAGACCTACTGGTCAAACTAAAGAGTAAGAGGGAACTGCACAGGCAGTGGAAGCAGGGACAGGTGTCCTGGGGGGAATACAGGGAAACTGCCTGGTTGTGTAGGGAGGGGGTCAGGAAGGCCAAGGCGAGGATGGAGCTAAATTTGGCAAGGGATATAAAGAATAACAAGAAGGGCTTCTACAAGTATGTCAACCAGAAAAGGAAGGTTAAAGAAAGCATATGCCCCTGATGAACAAGAAAGGCGAACTTGTATCAATGGACGAGGAGAAGGCTGAGGTACTCAACAACTTCTTTGCCTCAGTCTTCACCAGCAACCTCTCTCCTCACCCCTCCCAAATTGATGGACCAAAAGATGGGGATCAGGGGGGTAGAGCCCCTCCCACTGTAAGGGAAGATCAGGTTCGAGACCACCTGAAGAACCTCAATGTACATAAGTCTATGGGACCTGATAAGATGCATCCCAGAGTCCCGAGGGAATTGGCTGATGTAGTTGGCAAGCCACTCTCCATGATATTTGAAAAGTCCTGGCAGTCAAGTGAAGTCCCTGCTGACTGGAAGAAGGGGAATGTTGTGCCCATTTTTAAAAAGGGAAGAAAGGAGGACCCTGGGAACGACTGACCTATCAGCCTCACCTCTGTGCCTGGGAAGATCATGGAGCAGATCCTCCTAGGAGCTATGCTCAAGCACATGGAGGACAGGGAGGTGATTCGAGACAGCCAGCATGGCTTCACCAAGGGCAAGTCCTGCCTGACCAACCTAGTGGCTTTCTATGAAGGAGTGACTGCATCAGTGGACAAGGGAAAAGCAACGGATGTCATCTACTTCGATTTCTGTAAAGCATCTGACACAGTCCCCCACAACATCCTTCTCTCTAAATTGGGGAGATATGGATTTGATGGGTGGACTGTTTGGTGGATGAGGAATTGGCTGGATGGTCGCATCCAGAGGGTCGTGGTCAATGGCTTGATGTCCACATGGAGACCGGTGACAAGTGGGGTCCCTCAGGGGTCTGTACTGGGACCGGTGCTATTTAACATCTTCATCAATGACATAGACAGTGGGATCGAGTGCACCCTCAGCAAGTTTGCAGATGACACCAAGCTGAGTGGTGCAGTTGGCATGCCTGTGGGGTGGGATGCCATTCAGAGGGACCTGGGCAAGCTGGAGAGGTGGGCCCATGTAAAACTCATGAGGTTCAACAAGGCCAAATGCAAGGTCCTGCACCTGGGATGCGGCAACCCCCAGTATCAGTACAGGCTGGGGGATGAAGGGATTGAGAGCAGCCCTGCAGAGAAGGACTTGGGGGTACTGGTGGATGAAAAGCTGGACATGAGCCGGCAATGTGCGCTTGCAGCCCAGAAAGCCAACCGTATCCTGGGCTGCATCAAAAGCAGCGTGGCCAGCAGGTCGAGGGGGGTGATTCTGCCCCTCTACTCTGCTATGGTGAGACCCCACCTGGAGTACTGCGTCCAGCTCTGGAGCCCTCAGCACAAGAAGGACATGGACCTGTTGGAGTGGGTCCAGAGGAGGGCCACAAAAATGGTGAGAGGGCTGGAGCACCTCTCCTATGAGGCCAGGCTGAGAGAGTTGGGGTTGTTCAGCCTGGAGAAGGGAAAGCTCTGGGGAGACCTTATTGCTGCCTTTCAGTCCTTAGAGAGGGTCTATAGGAAGGATTGGGGCAATCTTTTTAGCAAGGCCTGTTGTGACAGGACAAGGAATAATGATTTTAAACTAAAGGAGGGTAGATTTAGACTGGATATAAGGAAGAAATTTTTTACAGTGAGGGTGGTGAAGCACTGGAACAGGTTGCCCAGAGAGGTAGTGGAGGCCCCATCCCTAGAAGTATTCAAGGTCAGGTTGGATGGGGCTCTGAGCAACCTGATCTGGTTAAAGCTGTCCCTGCTCACTGCAGGGGGGTTGGGCTAGATGACCTCTAAAGGTCCCTTCCAACCCAAAGCATTCTATGGTTCTATGATTCTATTGTCCCTGGAGGTCACAGGGGCTGTGCAACTGCAAGGACCCTCTGGAAACCACCATGGCCTTGCTCAGAGCAAGGCCAGCTTCAAAGTTAGATCCAACTAACTAAACCCTGTCACAATAGAGATGGTTTTCTGCAGATGCAAAACTTCTAGGAGGATTTTAAGGTTAAAAGAAATAAAAAGATAGGTTGGGACAACAGTCACCGAGGTGAATCTGAAAGCATGCCTTGTTACTGGGAGAAAAGAAAATCTCTTTGTATTAGACATGCATTATTATCATTCCTACATTGAATCTGCTTCAGAAACACTGGTCCAAATGCTACTTATCTTGCTCAGGCATGTGAACTCCTCTCACAGGCTCATTAAGCTCTTCATGAGTTAAACAAGAATATAGCCAATAAAATAATCCCCACAGAGTTGCTGCTCTCCACCTGAGGGTTCAGTGTTGCTTTGGTCTTGACTTTGTTCTGTCCAGCAAGGACAGGGTGGTGACCAGATCTCAGTGGGGACACACATGAAAGAGACAGAGCTGACAGCTCAGAGCTGGTGACATGGAGACTGAAGATGGGTGGTGGTGGTGGAGGTGGACAAGACAGCAAGGCAGGTGTTGTCAGTAGAGGCTCCTCGGTGCACATCGGCCAATTTAATTAACAGACACATGCTGGGGTAGGTCACTTTTGTCTCTTGGTTCAAACAACTTCTGTTGCTCCCTGACAAACAACTTCCGTAACTTTCCTGACAGTGAGATGTCGCAGATGGATGGGATGACAGATGTGGGTGTGGTGCAGGTTGCAATGGCCAGATATTAACTGTTGCTAGCACAAGTGCAGGAGTAGGTGCATGGGGCCAGAGTTAGCTCTCCTTTCCTTGGACAACTCAACTGTCATGTTTGTGGGAAAGGGTCCTGCTGCTGCAGGTCACATATGGGACCCCCATGTCCTCAGGCATAGCCAGGTGTCTGGAGGAGTGGTGAAAGGAGCCACCAAGTGTCTGACTCTTGAAGAACTGCATATAGTGCCCTGTGATGAACAAGATGAGCACCTTTGATGAACAGCAAAGAAAGAAACTGAAGGTGACAGGATGCTGGAGCTGGGAGAAGAGAGCTTGGCTTGCATATTTAATCAGTTATCTCCCTATGTCACTTCACTGGCAGCAAGCTGGGCAAGAGAAATCCTGTCAGGGTCAGCAGATTGGTTGCTGAGGCAAAGAGTTCACGTTAAAAGCTTCAGCAGCTGAAAAGGATGTTCATCTGCATTACACATGCACACGCAGGTAAACTACACAGTGGGAAGGAAGGTTGGATGGTCCTGGCACAAAACACATGCTGCCTCATTGCAGGTTCTGCATGTGGCTGCAGACCCAGCAGACACATCCACCCACATGCATATGCGTATCAAACACGGTTAATGGCAGATAATAGCAAAATTTAATGACCTTTCCACCTCTTCTCTTGAAAGCGTTTGCATTTTTTTAAGTCAATTTCCCATTTCTTTATGAAAAATTTTCAGAAGTGGCATTCTTGTGTCACGCTCTATGTTTCCATCTAAGTTCAAGGTAATGATTGAACTTGGTGTGTCTGCCAGCTGTGTTGTTGCAGTATCTACAGAGGAACATTGAAGGTCTATGTTAGTTTGGGACTCACAAAAAGTAATTCATTATGCATAATGGTGATGTTGGCAGTGCATGCCAAATGGTTAAATCTAATGTAGCATACAGTTTCATTAAGGCACAACAAAATTAATCTATCCCTTCCCACCAGGAGGTTTAAACAAAAGCAATGGGGAAGGAGATGCATGTAAAAAGCAACAATTCATTAATGAAATGAAGACATGTAAAATAATTAGGCTTATAACAATAGATTAGAGGACTAGATTAACCCTTTCATTTTCTGTGCAATATGAACAAGTCAGAATCCTAGCATTGGGCATTGTTATGTAAATGCATTCTTAGGTGTCTTCTGATTTCCTTCCAGGGAAGAGATGCACAAGTAGATCAAAATGAAGCCACTAGTTCCTTTTAATAACGTTATTCTGGTTTGCAGAAACTGCCTGTGATGACTATTTGTATTCAAAATCAGTGACTAGACTTCAGATCTCCAGTGGGAAATTGCAAATGAAAAAGTTAACTCAAAGAATCAGGGAGAAAGAGCTGCTGCTAAACTGGTGTACAATAACTGGTGTAATTAATACTGAAACTAAGGGACCAATCTAAATCAACGGAGGGATAGAGCTTTCTCGTGCCTGATTAGTGATGATAGTTGAAAGGGACAATCGTCTTTCCTTAGTAACTCCTGTAACCCCAGTAACACAGGAGAATTTTTTAAACAACAGTGTGTCTAAATAGTATAGATGCTGCTTTTTTAAAGGTATAAAGGAAAGATAAATGTTTAAAAATAGGCTACATTTATTCAGGATAAGAAAATCCCTAAATGCACAGACCTTTGATTTAACCAAGTAATCAAGGAATTCCTTGGCTTTCTGTACTTTAATTTTCTAATTTAGCTGAACACAGCAGGGGCTTTCCCTATACTTGCTGTTTATGGCTCTCAGCTCTGTCCCAGAGGGAAGAAATCCTAAGCACCCAGCAGTGCTTTGGGGATGAGGTGAATTCAGGGCACAAGGAAGCCTTTGGGAGAGCTCTGCAATGACTTCAACCCCGGGGAACATGGGACTCCCACCCCCAGGGCTCTCTGACGGATTACACCAGGCTGTGGAGCTGGAGTCTAGTCTGCATGTAGCATCGCCTGGATGTGAGAAATGAAGCATGGATGTTGTGTGCTAAGATTTTGTCCCACTGAACACCCAAGGCTGTAATGCCAGCATGCTTTGAAACTCATATGAGAGTCCATGGGAACTAGGTATATAAGGCAACATGAAAAGCCTCAACAGGTAGACTGAGAACCCAGTATTTCTCTCCACTTTCCAAAATTACTCTGCCAGCATCTAGAATGGGAGACAAGGTTTGGAGGCAGCAGCAAGACATCATAGCCTTATAGGCAACATGAACTTATGACCCCAAGGGAAATATAACACCAAACTTAGCAGCAAGTCCATACATCAAAAGAGACAGGGGATTCAGAAAGCCTTGGGCAAGCAAGCAGATGCAATGGCAGAGCAGGTGGCTGCACCCAGCACCCCACCATTGCAGACCTATGCAACAGTGCAGGGCACACCACAAATCAGGTGGACATGGCTGATAAGTATCGGAAATGATGAATTGCCCTTAAGGTTTTCTATTAATTATTACTGTTAGTCATGGCTGAAGACAGAAGATGTGGGGAGCTGTACATTTAAGAGGCTTTGGTCTGAGCCAGCTGGAGCTAATTATCTTGTTCAGGAGCCTCTAATTCTCTGTGCTTATCAGTTTTAACTCTGATGCTCAGCCTGTAGCTCTGAGGGATTTCTGGGCAAGGGAATGGCACAAAGATGGGGAGAAGTAGTGGATTCAGTCCAGACTGAGGTAATGTTGTGGTTTAACCCCAGCTGGCAACTAAACGCCACAGAGCTGCTTGCTTGCTCCCCAACTCAGCAGGATGGGGAGAAGAGAATTGGAAGGGTAAAGTGAAAAAACTCATGGGTTGAGGTAAGAATAGTTTAATAATTGAAATATTATTATAATAATAATAATAATAATGAAAAGGCAAATACCAAAGAGAGAGAAATAAAACCCAAGAAACACAAGTGATGCAAATGAAAACAATTGCTCACCACCAACCAACTGATGCCCAGCCAGTCCCCAGGCAGTGCACCTAATGGCCAACCTTCCCCCTAGTTTTATTGCTGAGCATGATGTCATATGGTATGGAATGTCCCTTTGGTCAGTTGGGGTCAGCTGTCCCAGCTGTGTCCCCTCCCATGTTCCTGTGCACCCCCAGCCTACTCTCTGGTGGGGCAGTGTGAGGAGCAGAAAAGGCCTTGACTCTGTGCAAGCACTGCTCAGCAGTAATGAAAACACACCTGAACTAGCAACACTGTTTCCAGCACAAATCCAAAACATAGCCCCATACTAGCTACTATGAAGAAAATTAACACCACCCCAGCCAAGCCCAGCATATTCTGCACTCCTTATTCCATACCATTTACGTCTTGCTCAGGTGTCACGCTATCCAGTACATCCTCATTAGCCACCACCCCCCTTCCCATCCTTTGATATAATACACAGATATCATTCCATGGACCACCCCTGTGAAATGTCTTTAAAATGTCCACAGATATCCACAGAATGTCCATTGAGTTCATTTAGTCCATGACTTTGGGCTCCATCTGTTATGGTGGTCACTGAGGAAAGGAGAGGTGGTGTGTTGTGTGGAGTTACTGGGCACCAAAGCCAGCTCAGGTCGGGTCACTGCTGCACTTGCACTGCTTCTTGTAAGGTTTGTCCCCCATTGGTTCAGGTGGTTACTGCTATAGTAATTCCTATAACATGCAACTCAAATCATGGGCTACAACAATTTAAAGGTTTTCCCATTACAATCTCCACCCCTGCTCCCTTTTGGCCAGGTTATAGGGTTTAACATTGCCAAGAACAAATCCCCTTGCTCACAGCCTAGCTACCAACAAGGGGTTCTTGCTATGCTAAATCCCATAACATGCAACTCAAGTCATGGAATATTTTCACCCAGAATTAAATCACCTTCAGGTACACATTGGACTCCCCCATCCTTCTGCATTATCCACCAAATACACCTAGGTCCTTGAGCAAAAACAATCCCAAGAATAGGTTTACCTTTTCCTGAGGAAGGAATAACACAGGCTGTTTTCCCCTACAAGTTCCTTATATGCACTATGGGGATCTCATCTCCTTCCACAGTGTGGAGGGGTTTTGACTGGGCAAGTCCAGGTCAACTGGCAGATCCTCTAATGTTAACTAGCCAAGTGACTTCTGCTAAGTGTGTATGACAATGCTTGAATGTCCCAGCACCCATTGCTCTCAGTGTAGTTTTTAGCAGTCCATTGTATCGTTCAATTTTCCCAGAGGCTGGTGCATGAGGGACCTGGACAGGCTGGACCGATGGGCCGAGGCCAACTGTATGAGGTTTAACAAGGCCAAGTGCCGGGTCCTGCACTTGGGTCACAACAACCCCATGCAACGCTACAGGCTTGGGGAAGAGTGGCTGGAAAGCTGCCTGGCTGAAAAGGACCTGGGGGTGCTGGTTGACAGCCGGCTGAACATGAGCCAGCAGTGTGCCCAGGTGGCCAAGAAGGCCAACAGCATCCTGGCTTATATCAGGAATAGTGTGGCCAGCAGGAGCAGGGAGGTGATTGTCCCCCTGTACTCGGCACTGGTGAGGCCGCACCTGGAATACTGTGTCCAGTTTTGGGCCCCTCAATACAAGAAAGACATTGAGGTGCTGGAGTGTGTTCAGAGAAGGGCAACAAGGCTGGTGAAGGGTGTGGAGCACAGGCCTTATGAGGAGCAGCTGAAGGAACTGGGGTTGTTTAGTCTGGAGAAGAGGAGGCTGAGGGGAGACCTTATCGCTCTCTACAACTACCTGAAAGGAGGTTGTAATGAGGTGGGTGTGGGTCTCTTCTCCCAAGTAGCTAGCCATAGGACAAGAGGTAATGACCTCAAGCTACACCAGGGGAGGTTTAGATTGGATGTTAGGAAAAATTTCTTCATGGAAAGGGTAGTCAAGCATTGGAACAGGGTGCCCAGAGAGGTGGTGGAGTCACCATCCCTGGGAGTGTTCAAAAAACAGGTAGATGTGGCACTTTGGGACATGGTTTAGTCTAGTCTACCCTTGATTGTTTTAGTGTGGACTTGGTAGTGTAGGTTAATGGTTGGATTGGATGATCTTGAAGGTCTTTTCCAACCTAAATGATTCTATGATTCTATGATTATATGATAGGGGATGTGATACACCCACTCAATGCCATGTTCCTTGGCCCAGGTGTTTATGAGGTTGTTTCAGAAACAAGTCCTTTTGTCTGATTCAGTTCTTTCAAGGGTTCTGTGTCACCATAAAACTTGCTTTTCAAGGCTCAAGATAGTATTCTGGGCAGTGGCATAGGTCACAGGTTATGTTTCCAACCCTCCAGTACTTGCTTCCACCATTGTAAGCACATGGTGCTTGCCATGGTGGGTTCATGGTAGTGTGATAGAATCAATCTGCCAGGCTTCCCCATATTTATACTTCAGCCATCGTCCTCTCTACCAAAAAGGCTTTAGCCACTTGGCTTGTTTGATTGTGGTGCACATTTGACATTCATAGATAACCTGTGCAATTGTATCAATAGTCAAGTCCACCCCTTGATCACAAGCCCATTTGTATGTCGGATCCCTTCCTAAATGTCCTGACATGTCATGGGCCCATCAAGCTATGAATAGCTCATCCTTATGTTCCCAATCCAGATCCACCTGAGCCACTTTGATTTTAGTGGCCTGATCCACCTGATGGTCATTTTGATGTTCTTCAGTGGCCCAACTCTTGGGTACGTGAGCATCTACGTGACATACTTTTACAACCAGGTTCTCTACCCGGGCAGCAATATGTTGCCACAATGCCGCAGCCCAGATGGTTTTGCCTCTGCGCTGCCAGTTGCTCTGCTTCCATTGCTGCAGCCACCCCCACTGGGCATTTGCCACCATCCATGAGTCAGTATTGAGATAAAGTCCTGCCATTTTTCTCGTTCAGCAATATCTAAAGCCAGCTGGATTGCTTTTACCTCTGCAAACTGACTCGATTCACCTTTTCCTTCAGCAGTTCCTGCAACTTCTTGTGTAGGACTCAACACAGCAGCTTTCAACCTTCAATGTTTTCCCACAATACAACAGGATCCATCTGTAAACATGGCATATTGCTCTTTCATTTTCTGGTAATTAATTATACAGTGGGGCCCTTCAGCATGGGTCACCTCCTCTGGCAACACTCTGAAGTTTTGGCCCTCTGGTCAGTCCATGATCACTTCCAGGATTCCTGGGCAGTCAGGGTTTCTCATTCAAGCCTGTTGCATTATCAGTGCGACCCACTTACTCCACATAGCATGAGTTGCATATGTGTAGAGGGGACCCTCCCTTTGAATATCCAGCCCAGGACAGGCAATTGAGGTGTCAGGAGGAGCTGTGCTTTAGTACCATCTACTTCTGAAGCAGCTTGAACTCCTTCATATGTTGCTAATATTTTTTTTTCAGCTGGAGTATAATGGGCTTCAGATCCCCTATATCCCCAGCTCTAAAACCCTAGAGGTGAACCTTGAGTCTCTCCAGGTGCTTTCTGCCAGATGCTCCAGGTGGAACCATGGCCCCTGGCTGAGGTATAAAGCACATTTTTCATATCTTGTCCAGTCCAGACTGGCCCAAGCAGTACTGCATGAACTATCTCCTGTTTAATTTGTTCAAAGGCTTGCTGCTGCTCATTCAAAGTCATTCTTCTTCCAGGTCACTCACTAGAGAGGGCTTACAATCAGACTATAACCTGGAATTTGCGTTCTCCAAAAACCCACAACACCTAAGAAAGCTTGTGTTTCTTTTCTGTTAGTTGGTGGAGACATGGCTGTTATTTGATTGACCACATCCATTGGGATATGACGATGTCCATCTTGCCATTTTATTCCTAAGAACTGGATCTCCTGTGCAGGTCCTTTGACCTTACTTTGTTTTGTGGCAAAACCAGCTTTCAAAAGAATCTGGGTTATTATTCTCCCCTTCTTAAATGCTTCCTCTGTTGGGTTGCCCACACAATGATGTCATCAATATACTGCAGGTGTTCGGGAGCTTCATCTTGTTCCAGAGCAGTCTGTATCAATCCATGACAAACGGTCGGGCTGTGTTTCCACCCCTGGGGCAGTCAATTCCAGGTGTACTGGATACCCCTACACCTGAAAGTAAACTGTGGCCTGTACTCTGACACCAAAGGGATCGAGAAAACCATGTTGGTGATATCAATTGTTGCATACCATTGGGCGGCCTTTGAATCCAGTTCATATTGAAGTTCTAGTATGTCTGGTACGACAACACTCAGCAGCAGCATGACTTTGTTCAGGCCTCGATAGTCCACTGTTAGCCTCCACTATCTGTTGGATTTTTGCACTGGCCATATGGGAATATTAAAGGGTGAATGAGTCTTACTGATCACTCCTTGACTCTGCAGTCTCTGGATCAGCTTATGGACAGGAACCAGGGAGCCTCGACTGGTGCAATATTGTCACTGGTGTCACTGGCGCACTGTCATGGTAGCAATTGGCACCTGCTGTTCTTTAAGCCACAGTAACCCCACCACAGACAGCTCCTCTGGGAGATGAGACAAGCTAGACAGCTGCTTAATCTTCTCTGTACTCAAGGTAGCTATACCAAAAGCCTGTTGGTACCCTTTTGTCTCTTTGAAGTACCCTCTCCTGAGGTAGTCTATGCCAAGGGTACATGGAGCCTCCAGACTGGACACAATAGGATGCTTTTGACACTCATTCCCAGTTAGGCTTACCTCAGCCTCCAACATAGACAGTTCTTGGGATTGTTCCATCACTCCAGAAATACAGATGGATTCTGCCCCTTTGTAATCTGATGGCATTAGGGTACACTGTGCACTGGTGTCCACTAGAGCTTTATACTCCCTTGGGGATCATGTGCCAGGCCATCGAATCCACACAGTTCAATAAACCCAGTTGTCCATTCCTCTGCCTGGCTGAAGGCAAGGCCTGTCTATTCCTGGTCAGAGTCATCATTACTTGATTTTTGTAACTGCAAAATGGAAGTCCTTTCATCAGGGTCAAAAGTATGATCATCCCTTCTGTTCTGCCCAACAGACACTGGACCAGTAATTTTGCTGGATGTGTGCCTTTTGGCTGTTGTTTTTCCTTGCAGTTCCTGTACCTGAGCTTCTAGTCTGCAGGTAGGTTCACCATCCCACTTCCTCATGTCCTCCCCCTGATCACACAGGAAGAACCACAGGGTTGCACATGGTGTGTGCCACTGGTACCTCTTCCCATGAACAGAAGGTGGCTGCCTCTTAATAGCTGAGGCCTTGGTTGGATTGTGCAAGGAAGACCTGTCCTTCTTGGTTTGCTTGTACGTTTTTCAGGTCAGTCCATCTAAAGCTGAGACACAGGCCCACGTGGAGGAAGCGAGATTATCTTTGTATTCTCAGAGTTGTCTAGCCAGTTCAGCTATAGTTGGTGCCTCCGGGTCTGGCCAGTTCATTATCACCAGGGTGTGGATGTATGACGTCATTGCATTTTGTACAAACTTTCACCACATGGACCTTGTGCACTGGATTTTGTCCAGGTCTTTGAATACCAGGTTGTCATCCAGGTTGTTACTGATCACCTCCAACACGGCTAATTCCCTCAGGTACTGGATGCCTTGCTCAATGCTAGTCCATTTACTTCAGGAATTTGCAAGTTCTTCCTTGAAGCAATACCTGTCCTTCACACTTGACAGGAGTTGCCACCAAAGACTGAGGACTCCTACTTTTTTTTCACTCCCTTTGTCAATGGCCTTATACTTAGCAAGGGATCCAGGCACCCAGGCTTCCTTACCCTCTAATTCCTGACTACTGGCCCTCATATCCTGGCATTGGAGTAACCAGCTGGGAATTAGCCCCCCTTGTTGATGGCTAAAATCTTTTCGCATATCTCACAGCTCACTCAGGGATAGGCATTGGGTGGTTTTCATCTCATTTATTATTTCAGTTTCTTCCTGCTCCTGTGCTACTGACTGCTCTGCTGCAGAACAGGCTGCCTCTTCTGATTCTTTCTCCTGTTCCATCTTAGAAGAAACTTCTTTATCCCTTACTAAATGAGCTGACTTCCACTTCCATTGCTTCTTTTTAGTTATAGGGGCAACTGATATAGTGTCTGGTTTAGCCATAGTGTCTGTTGATGTGTTTTTCCTCTCTTCCCCCTGAGGGTGCTGCATAATATCGAGCAGTGTTTGGTAGATGCTGGCCAGGGCCCAGCATAGTGTAGTATGTTGTGCCTCTTTGGAATAGTCACAGCAATTTTTTTTTTTTTTCAAACATTCTATCACTTCATCAGGATCCTGCAGTTGTTCAGGAGTGAAATTCCAGACCATTGGAGGTGAGAAGTTCTCTAGATACCTACCCATCTTCTCCCACATGCCATGCCACCCATGACCATACTCTCATGGAGCCTCGGTCATATTCCTAAATTGCTTGTTAATCTTAGAAAAAAACAAAGCAATATTCCTAAGAAATACCAATAGAAGTATTTTAGGCACCCAAGGACGTTCAAGATACTGGGAAGTTATTGTAATGAGGGAGAAAACATCACAGAAGAAGGTAGCAAAGGTGCCATTCTGTATTTCCTCCACAAAAAGAACTCTCAGAGGAAGAAATATAATTGTTAATTGTCTCCATGAGATGGTACCCAAAGTACAGTAATGGCTTCAGTTCAAAGCCCAAATACCAGATTAATCTCAAGGTCAGTGTTTTAATAACAAATCTCCCAGGCAAAACATCACTAATCACTACAGAGCACAGCAAATTGCAAAAGCCAACACCAATCTTTAACATGTACAGCAAAAAAAAAGAGTGTAACGTAGATCAGATAAACTAGTATTAAGAACAGGTGAATCAATATCATGACCCACAACTCCTAACAGATATAAATCCCTTCCAATATGCTCTGGTCAATTTGTTATTATCTCAAACCCTTTGGGCCCCACATTGGGCAAGAAAAAAGACTGTCATTGATTAACCCCAGCCAGCAATTAAGCACCACACAGCTGCTTGCTCACTCCTGCCCTGGTGGGATGGGGGAGAGAATCGGAAGAGTAAGAGTGAGAAAACTCCCGGGTGGAGGTAAAGACAGTTTAATAAGAAAAGCAAAAGCCATGTGTGCAAGCAAAGCAAAATAAGGAATTCATTCTCTACTTCCCATTGGCAGGCAGGTGTTCAGCCGTCTCCAAGAAAGCAGGGCTCCATTACACATAATGGTTACTTGGGAAGACCAACGCCATCACTCCAAAAGTCCTTCCTCTTTCTTCCCCCAGCCTTATATGCTGAGCATGACATCATATGGTATGGGATATCCCTTAGGTCAGTTGGGATCAGCTGACTCAGCTGTGTCCTCTCCCAGGTTCTTGTGCACCCCAGCCTACTGACTGGTGAGGTGGTGTGAGAAGCAGAAAGGGCCTTGACTCTGCGTAAGCACTGCTCGGCAATAACAAAAACATCCCTGAACTATCAACACTGTTTCCAGCACAAATCCAAAACACAGCACCATGCCAGCTACTATGAAGAAAATTAACTCCACCCCAGCCAAAACCAGCACAGGTAAACTGAAATCTTCTTTTTGAATTGTTCTTTCCACCCCAGGATTTCCCTTATGTTTTCTACAACCGCAACCATTTTAGCAGGCTGATTATCTTCAATCCAGTGACCTTGTACCTTCACTGATTTCAAGTGAGACATAAAACTTAAAGTGCCTAGATACTGATGCCTAATGTAGGAGACAAGGACATATTGATTTTACTGGGGCAGTGTTTATCTTGGAAGGCAGTGACATACCACCTCTGAAGTCTCCAACAGGAGAAGGGCAGTATGGCAGGTATCTTCACTATTTAATGGGTCTTACTTAGTGAAATTGGTGCACCTCTTTCTCTCCTGGCCATTCTCTTATGAAGCTGCCTAAGCGAGGTATACCCATATACTTAATGAATTGGCTTTGGTGATTTTGTTTCAGAGCTGGCTGACAAGCATTAAAATGAATGGATTCCAATGCAATTCCTTAGGTAGTCACTATGTTCATTGTTATTGATTAAGCAGGTACTTTAAAGATAAATGTGAAGAAAATATTTTTATTTTATTATTTTTTAATTTTATTTATTGAGTGGTGGTGGCGGCATGTCACTAAACTGGCTCTGTGTCCTCTGTATAACTCATTAAACTAAGTGGACACTCCACAGCTGGTGACTTGAAAACTCCTCAACCTAGAAGTAAATGTTGCTAGTTCATGGCTGGCAGCCAGTAGTCCTCTTTGTCTGGAAAGCTGAGATATATCTAAGCTGTTCTTAATTTTTAAGGGTACAACTCATCTTAATCTCTTAACTGCAAAGATTTGCCAAGATGTATCTGATAATATCTTAGACCACAGTGACACTTGGGTAAAGATGACCTATTTTAGAAAAAAACAGTCTTACAGAGATGAGCCAGGGGTTCCTGAGGTAATAGGAACCAACAGGGGAACACTGGTGAAATACCTCAAAGGAATTAAAATGTGTTCCTCTAGAAAGATGACATGGCTGAGAGCCCAGCTGAAGTGCCGCTACACCAATGCACGCAGCATGGACAACAAAAAAAAGGAGCTGGAAGCCACCGTGCTGCTAGAAAGCTATGACCTGGTTGCCATTACTGAAACTTGGTGGGACAAATCGCATGACTGAGGTGCAGCTATCAATGGCTACAGGTTGTTTAGAAAGGACAGGCCAGAAAGGAGGGGTGGCAGGGTTGCTCTCTATGTCAAGAACTGGATAGAGTGTGAAAGAATAACCACGAGCAAGTTGAAAGCTTACAGGTGAGAATTAGAGACTGAGGCAACAAAGGGAACCTTGTGGCTCATGTTTACTAAAGGCTGCCTGATCAAGGGGAGCCATTGATGTAGTCTTCTTACTCCAGCTACGGGATGCACCTTGCTTACAGGCTCTTGTCCTGCTGTCCTGTCCAGCCACCCTGACATCTGGTGGAAAAGTAGCACAGCGAGCTGTAGGCAATCCAGGAGACTCCTGCAGTGCATTGAGGATAACTTCTTAAGCCAGGTAATAGACAGTCCTACCAGAGGGGATGTGATACTGGACCTGTTGGTCACCAACACAAGTCAGCTAATTGGTGACATCAAGATTGGAGGCAGCCCGGGCTGCAATAATCATGGACATGGAGTTCACTGTCCTGAGGGATATGGGTCAGGAAAAGAGCAAAGTCAGGACCCTGAATTTTAGGAAAGCAAACTTCCAGATGTTCAAGGAACTAGTCAATATGACCCCATGGGAAAGTGCCCTCGGGGACAAGCAAGCAGAACAGAGCTGGCAGATCTTTAAGGATGCTTTCCATAAAGCACAAGAGCTCTCAATCCCCAGGTGTAAGAAATCAGGAAAGGAAAGCAAGAGACTGGCGTGGATGAGTCAAGACTTGCTGGTCAAAATAAAGGGCAAGAAGGAAAGGCACACACAGTGGAAATAGGGACAGGTGTCCTGGGAAGAGTATAGGGATGCTGTCTGGTTGTGTAGGGATGAGGTCAGGAAGGCCAAGGTGCAGCTGGAGCTCAGGTTGGAAAGGGATGCAAAGAATAATAAGAAGGGCTTCTACAGGTATGTCAGCCAGAAAAGGAAGGTTAAAGAATGCATACCCCTCTGATGAACAAGAAAGGTGAACTTGTAACAATAGATGAGGAGAAAGCTGAGGTACTCAACAACTTCTTTGCCTCAGTCTTCACCGGCAACCTCTCTTCCCACACCTCTCAAGTAGATGGACCACAAGATAGGGACTGGAGGAGCAAAGTCCCTCCCACTGTAAGAGAAGGTCAGGTTCGAGACCACCTGAGGAACCTCAATGTACATAAGTCTATGGGACCTGATAAGATGCATCCCAGAGTCCTGAGGGAATTGGCTGATGTAGTTGGCAAGCCACTCTCCATGATATTTGAAAAGTCCTGGCAGTCAAGTGAAGTCCCTGCTGACTGGAAGAAGGGGAATGTTGTGTCCATTTTTAAAAAGGGAAGAAAGGAGGACCCTGGGAACTACCAACCTGTCAGCCTCATCTGTGCCTGGGAAGATCATGGAGCAGATCCTCCTAGGAGCTATGCTCAAGCACATGGAGGACAGGGAGGTGATTCGAGACAGCCAGCATGGCTTCACCAAGGGCAAGTCCTGCCTGACTAACCTAGTGGCTTTCTATGAAGGAGTGATTGCATCAGTGGACAAGGGAAAAGCAATGGATGTCATCTATCTGGACTTCTGTAAAGTGTTCGACACAGTCCCCCATACCGAATCCTTCTCTCTAAATTGGGGAGATATGGATTTGATGGGTGGACTGTTTGGTGGATGAGGAATTGGCTGGAGGGTTGCATCCAGAAAGTAGCAGTCAATGGCTCAGTGTCTGGATGGAGATCAGTGATGAATGGCGTCCCTCAGGGGTCCATGCTGGGACCAGTGCTGTTTAATATCTTCATCAATGACATAGACAGTGGAATCGAGTGCACCCTCAGCAAGTTTGCAGATGACACCAAGCTGAGTGGTGCAGTTGGCATGCCTGTGGGGCGGGATGCCATTCAGAGGGACCTGGACAAGCTTGAGAAGTGGGTCTGTGTGAACCTCATGAGGTTCAACAAGGCCAAGTGCAAGGTCCTGCACCTGGGATGGGGCAACTCCCAGTATCAATACAGGCTGGGGGATGAAGGGATTGAGAGAAGACCTGTGGAGAAGGACTTGGGGGTACTGGTGGATGAAAAGCTGAACATGAGCCAGCAATGTGCGCTTGCAGCCCAGAAAGCCAACCGTATCCTGGGCTGCATTAAAAGCAGCGTGGCCAGCAGGTCAAGGGAGGTGATTCTGCCCCTCTACTCTGCTCTGGTGAGACCTCACCTGGAGTACTGTGTCCAGCTCTGGAGCCCTCAGCACAGGGAAGACATGGACCTCTTGGAGCAGGTCCGGAGAAGGGCCACAAAAATGATCAGCGAGATGGAGCACCTCTTCTATGAAGAAAGGCTGAGAGAGTTGGGGTTGTTCAGCCTGGAGAAGAGCAGGCTCCAGGAAGACCCTACTACAGCCTTTCCATACTTAAAGGGGGCTTGTAAGAAAGATAGGGACAGACCTTTTAATAGGGCCTGTAGTGATAGGACAAGGGGTAATTGTTTTAGGCTAAAAGAAGGTAGATTCAAAGTAGATATAAGGAACACATTTTTTACAATGAGGATGGCGAAACACTGGAACAGGTTGCCCAGAGAGGTAGTGGAGGCCCCATCCCTGGAAACATTCAAGGGTCAGGTTGGATGGGGCTCTGAGCACCCTGATCTAGTTGAAGAGGTCCCTGCTCACCGCAGGGCGGTTGGGCTAGATGACCTCTAAAGGTCCCTTCCAACCTAAAGCATTCTATGATCCTATGATTCTGTACTTTGATTTTACAAATAAAGCACCTTAGGAATTAACTCCATTTAAACCCCCTGGGCATGGTGGTGTTGGATTGATGGTTGGAATGATTTTAGATGTCCTTTCCAATCTTAATGATTCCTAGTTTTTACTTTCACTATAAATAATCCAGCCCTCAAGCCAGGAAACATGAAATTGGTACTCTACCCTTAATTGGTTCAGTGGTGGACTTAGTAATGTTAGGTTAATGGTTAGACTGGATGATCTTAAAGGTCTTTTCCAACCTAAACAATTCTATGATTCTATGATTCTATTTGGAGTTTGGCTACGGCATAATTGTAGAATGAGATGATGGTTACTGCTGCTGGAAGGTATGTAAATGAATGCAGATTTGCTCAGAACCTTTCCTGCTAGCAGACATAGGCAAGCCTGCTCAGAAGAGACTTCCCACTCCTGCCCCACCATCTGCATTGCTGTGCAGGGACCTCGCAAGAGCTGAGATATTACCTGGGGTCAGATAGGTCCCTTGGCACCACTGGAGTGTCCAACAGGCAGCAAGAGAAGATGGACTGACATAGACATCTTCTCATTAAACTAACTCTCCTTTGATTTAGTGGCAGATAATTCTTCCTAATTTCAGTGGAAACAGGTCATTGCTAGAATTTGTCTCAGACAGAAGAGTGATTTTTTTCATGGCTTCAAAAGTTCCTATTTTATTTACTCTTAGCTAGCCCATCTCAATAGCTCTGTAAGCTGTTGTTAAAACCACTGCAATTTTCCTGTAAATGCAGCAAGGAACCCTGGGAGGCACAGCTGCAAAAGGCAAGGGGATGCTCCCAGGGGTCACTCTGACATGGAGCCAAACGCTGGGCTTCACTTATGAACCTGTCTAAGACTGCTGATGCATCACCTGACAGGGCTCTGCTGCCCCACTTTGCCTCCTGTAGCTTCCTGACCATGCATGGTGGGAGCCCCTTGGGACACCAAACACATGAGCTGGTAGGCAGAGGATTTTTTTTATTACAGATTCCAACATGTTGACCCCCAAAATGCAAGATGAGCAAAAGCTGCTACATGAAGTAACCTCAGATGTAACCCCCTTGCTTTAGTCAAATCCTTCACCAAAGCCTCAAGGAGGAAAGGCAAGGTGTAAGCCCATCACCACCCTGACTGGAGGCTCACCCTGTGGTATTGTGACTCTTCTGGGCTTTGCTACAGCTGCCCAGAGAGCAGCACTGTGGTGCAGAGAGCAGGGCTGGAATTGCTTTTGCAATACAGCTGCAAGTCTGTACAGGGACGTGCTCCACAGACTGGAGTTCCCTCCATCACAGCTTTCTCTGGAATTATTAGAGAACAAGATAAAATGAAATCATCTGTGTCGTCAAATAATCGACCATGTTGCTGGATGGATGCAGTTCCAAAGATAGTGTCTGCCAGCAACAACAAAAATGACATTGCCATCCCATATTCTGGGTTATCTTTCCTCTTCCAAAGGGCGCAAAGTACAGTGTTACAGACTGCTGCATGGACATTTACTCAGGGTAGCACCTTACTGTTGTTACCGCTGAAATGTTTCTAAGCCCACGGGAATCCCTGTTTGTCTCTAGTAGAGAGTGTAGCAAGAATCAGCAGCAGACAGGCTGCAAGAGGACCGAGACAGTCACAGAAGATTCAAATCTGTGTTTTTTTCTATATAACCATCAGCATAGTCAAATAAGAATAGAAATAAGAATGGGGTTATCTTGGACTCAAATTCTAGCATTTACTAGAGACTGCTCCAGGGGGAGTATAAAGGACAAAGGCATCAGAGAGATGGGTTTGCCTAATGTTAATAAAAAATGGCAGCTCCCAGTTGATTTTAAAATTAAGCTGGAAAGAGTTCACTGCTTTTTCCCCTTGTTCTCCCACCACCACCTCTTTTTCCCCCTTTCTTTTTATTTGGACATCCCTTCTCCAGTTCCAGGCTCTACAAAGAGATCTGGAAGTGATCCCCACTGCTTTCCTTACAGTGCATTCTAAGCAGATCTGTGACCCTGAGCTTTAGACTTGGAGTCATCCTACATAGGATGTTAATGTTATTCTCAGGATCATGCTTTTGTAACATCTTCTTTTCAGTTAAGATGAGCCCCCTGGTACAACAACTGCTGCATTCCCCTGAGTCCTGCCTAACAAGGAGTATGGTGCATGTGCAGCAGCTTTTCCACCTCCATTCTCCTGCTCTCCTGAACTCAAGTTTTGATACACACTGCATGTGCTTCACAGAGTAGCTCTCTAATTCACTGATGGTCCGCAGCCTTTCCAAGTGAGCACAGGCAGATCTGCAATTCTCTGCGAAAAGCATGCAAAATTCTCGGCTTCACATAGAATCATAGAATCATAGAATGCTTTGGGTTGGAAGGGACTTTTAGAGGTCATCTAGCCCAACCTCCCTGCAGGGAGCAGGGACAACTTTAACCAGATCAGGTTGCTCAGAGCCCCATCCAACCTGATCTTGAATGTTGCCAGGGATGGGGCCTCCACTACCTCTCTGGGCAACCTGTTCCAGTGCTTGGCCACCCTCATTGTAAAAAATTTCTTTCTAATGTCTAGTGTAAATCTATTCTTCTTCAGTTTAAATCCGTTATTCCTTGTCCCATCACAACAGGCCTTGCTAAAAAGATTCTCCCCATCTTTCCTGTAGGCCCCCTTTAAGTATTGGAAGGTTGCAATAAGGTCTCCTCGCAGCCTTCTCTTCTCCAGGCTGAACAATCCCAACTCTCAGCCTGTCCTCATACGAGAGGTGCTCCAGCCCTCGGATCATTTTGGTGGCTTCTCTCAATCCCTTCATCTCCCAGCCTGTATTGATACCTGGGGTTGCCCCGTCCCAGGTGCAGGACCTTGCACTTGGCCTTGTTGAACCTGCTGAGGTTCACAGAGGCCCACCTCTCCAGCTTGTCCAGGTCCCTCTGGATGACATCTCATCCTCCTGGTGTGTCAACGGCACCACTCAGCTTGGTGTCATGTGCAAACTTGCTGAGGGTGCACTCGATCCCACTGTCTATGTCATTGATGAAGATGTTAAATAGCACTGGTCCCAGTACGGACCCCTGAGGGACCCCACTTGTCACCGGTCTCCATGGCTTATATGAAATCAGTTTGCCTCGATAGTTTTGGTTCAGCTTTTAGCTTTTCTGCTTTTTTAAATCTGCAACTTAAGGTGAAGCTCGGCCCTCTGAGTACACACCACACAGACTGAAAATGCAGAGGTAGTTAGTACAAACTGTGAGTACCTCAGAAAAATACATATTTCTTGCCAATGGTATGGTATTGCAGAGGGCTGTACAGAGGACAGATCTGGATTATACCTTCCCAAAAGTACAGAAGTGCTGAGATGTGTTTCTTTATAATAATTAAAACCATATGTAAACTAGGTATCTAGCCTTGGATTACCTCTCAGTTCTCGTGGACTTCTGATTTAGTAGGCTTTTTCACTTCTAACATAAACTATTGAGAAGTGACTTCTGTTTCTATCCAGGAATTTACTGTATAAAATATATGCTTTAGGAGCATAAGAATTATTAGCAGGATTTCCATATACCTGTACATGTGTATGTATATATATATGTACTTCAAAACACATGTAAGAAGCAGAAAGAAAAAGACAAGGGAAGAATAGTGTCATTTTTCCAAAGAAGAGCTAGTTAAAATGACCTAATTCCATTTCTAAAAGCCTGGACCAGATGCATGAGAGACTGCAATATTCTGAGAGAACTGAGAGAGCAGGTAAAGGATTTGTGGCAAAGACAACTTGTATAGAGCCAGGAATGCAAAAGTTGATGTTGATGCTTGACTATGTACCTTCGATTTTATCAAAAAGGCAGTTAAAAGCTACTCAGGGAACATGGTGTAGAGATTTAGAATGAAGTGCCTCCCATTGCCTGGCGCTTGTGGCGATGCAAAATGAGTGACTCTACAACTTTGAGTTTTGAACGTTTAAAGGTCATAGGTGAAGCCATCTCAGCAACCATTCAAACAATTGGGAAAAGTCATCTGCTGCTACAGATGTTCTTTAACTGACCATCAACAAAACATTACTGGGGATGAGACACAAATACTTGGCAATATTTAAGACAAGAGTTGACCTATTAGGAGAAGACCTGTAGTCTGTTCACACAAGAGTGCAGTATAGATAATGTACTTTGACCACTGGAAATGCCAAAATTGCAACTGTCCTGGGGACAAGGCCTTGGACTTCACGTCCAGCTTTCCACGGAACACAGAGTGAGCACCAACACCTATTTTGAAGTGGCAGGAATATTCCCCACACATTCACCAGAAATCTCAGACATGGGCACTGCAGCAGTGTCTGAAATGACTGGGTGCAAGTTGAAGTTGTAGCATCTTTCCCTGAAGATAAGGAAAAAGACAAACTGAATTTGATTGCCCGTGGACCATGCCACAGAGATAATGTGGATAGCTGAATCTTAAAATCTCCTTTTTACTCACTGAGGGTGTGCAGCTGCCTGACACTTCCAGCCAGATGCCTACCGTCCACAAGAAATATATCTATCTATGGATCCATGATGGGAGCTTTCCCTCAGGATTCTCAATGCTTCAGGTGTGTGGACAGTCACCAGCACCCAGCTCAGAGACCATCCTGGCAGCAACAGGACACTTGAGGTATGCTAGGGAGTAAGCACAGAAAATCAGCTTCCTTTGCATAATGCTTCAGACACAAACCACGGCTCCATCACTAGCAAATGGGGATACCCTGTTCCCAAACTACTTGTGTTCAACATCCTGGCTTGATAAAGAAGCCAAAAATTGTTAGGTGGTACCTGCAAGGCGCAATTGAGAAGTATTGTTGTTTATCTAATTTTATTATGTTTTAAATGGGTGCTCTCAAGTAAGGAAAGATTAAGCTTTGTGATTGTCATTGCTTATATGAAATGCTTGTTTGTGGGAACTTGCTGTGCTTGTATTTCTCCAATAATTGCTTAAACTCTTTCACCAAGCATGACCAAAGACCTTTGCTTTCATTCCACATTAGGAAGGTGCAGTGAATTTCTGAGGGTGGCAGCTGAATACAGACTTTGCTAGGGCAGCTGGCACACACCCACAGGTTGGTTACAAATTATTTTTCAGTCCTGAAAACACTGTTGACAGTAGCTATTATATCTATTAGCCACAGCATGGCAGAAAAGTTGGGATACTTCCCCAGGATATTTTGCTCGCATTTTCATACTCCTATTGAGATGGTCAGGAGTTGTTTGGTGAAACCTCAGTAAAAGATTAATGTAGATTTTATTCCTGTTCCACAGAGCTGGAGATGGTGTCCCAGTACTGCCCTGACATCCAAGTGCCCCAACCACCCCAGTCACTGCACTAACACCATGTCCTCTCCTGCTCACCTGAGATTTGCACTCTTGGCTGGACCTGGGTGCAGTGCCAAGCTGTGGGGAAAGGTCCTCCTTGCTTGCATGCTGCCTTTTCCAGGTTATCATATCCACTGTCTAGTAAAAGCTCTGTGATAGAATAATGAGCATGAAAACAACAACAACAAAATATTTTTTTAAGATTAAAATATTTCCTTTTTATTATTTTAACTCTACTTTTCTTCACTTTGGGCTCCTCTGGAGCAACACCCCTTCCATCAATATCCTGTCTAACTAAAGGAGGCACAGAGTTACTCTGAGTTCACCCCTACAGAGTATATAGCTTAAAATCATTCAATCACGAATTATTTTTTATGACTGCAGCATTTGTCTGCCATGTTTGCAAGCAGAAGATCTGACAGCTAGAAACACATGTTAAAAATTATGTCTGGTTTTCACTCTTGAATGGTAGATGTCTGCTCTGTCACCCTCATGCACAAGCAATTGATTGACAACCAAAATGGAGGAAAATGAATATACACTATGAGCATGCACATCTTTGTGCTTTGAGCTTGGATGTCTAACTTCTAGAAAATTAGGTGATGCCTGTCTGGTTTTTAAGAAATTGTCTCTTAGGCAAATATAGAATACTGGTTAAAAAAAGACTATTATAGGTTTTATCTGGTTCCCTTTAAAATTGTTTAAGCCATTCACTTCAGGTGGAGTTGGATAGAGCTCTATGGAATTATTTTCAAACCACATGGCTTATTCTTTCAGAAGTAGCTGTATCCCTTTTTTCTTGCAAGTGTTTGTTGTAATGTCTGGCTAATGTCGTATGAAGATGCTGGAGATTTATGAGTTGCTGTTGTTTTTGTCTGTGCACTCCAAAGGCCACAGCCTCTAGAGCTCACTTGTCTAACATTTTTGCAGTGTGCATTTCTGAAATCTTGTTTGTCAAGAATACTACATCATAACAAAAGCTTTGAAATAGCACCAGGAGACATTGATCTTGTCTAATCTCAGAGAATCACATGCTCTAATTCTTCTTAAGGAAAACTAATCATACTCAGCGTAAGAGAAAAAGAGCTGCATGCAGTTGGAGATGACATGATCATTTGCATTGGAGGTAAAAATGAAGGGTCATTAATTTTATAGCATTAAATGAAGAGAAGTGGTAGACCTCTATAATTAGCTTCAATGAATACATTTCAAAGACATCTTCACAAATGAATGTAGGAAGCATGTCATCTGTATACAGTGTTGAGAGGAAATTATTATATTCAATCTAACCTCATATACTGTATCTGCAAATGTAAATATATATAACGGGACAGACTTCTCATTCTTTAAAATTGGTTTAGTTGCTCTGGCCTAGTAATGGATATAATTCCAAAATGGCAATCTAAAGATTTCATTGCAGTTGTTGATCTTCAGTTATCTATGGTCCTCTGAACATAAGCTGTGATTTAAAACCCACATGAATTCTTCAGTATTAGTTGTATTTCCCATCTCTGTAACAGCTTATCAGCCACTTTAAATGTACTTAAACCATTTTATGTTAAAATTATATGCTTGTTTTTAGTTTCAGAATTTGGGGGGTGGTGGTGGTCATCATCGTTGTTGCTAGTAGTAGTAGTAGTAGTAGTAGTAGTAGTAGTAGCAGTAGTAGTAGCAGTACTTCAGGATTCTTTTATACTGGGAAAAATTTACTGCAATTGGGATCAGTCACCGCAGTGACTAGTTTGGTGGAGAGGTGTTCCAGAAAAACTGAGTGAGGTAATCAAATACAAAAGAAACATGAAAGACTCTCCATGTTAAAAATAATTAAAGGAATGTGACACTTTACCAGCTCTAACACTGGGAAGGGATGACAAAAATTCTCCATGGAAGGTATCAGTGGACTATGGGAAGTCAATGAAATATGGAAATCTACAAGGCCAAGAGCTCAAAACAAAGTCAAGAAAGCCCTGTCACCGTGGGAACCTGGGGCTACCATGCAGGGTTGAGCAGAAGTTCATTTCGCCTACTACCCTTCCTCTGATGTGATGTTGCCTATAAAGGTGTCATTACAAGCGCACTTCTATTGGATTAGGTGTCCCTTCCAAGCTATTTGCTGTTACTATTTTAGATAACACTATTATCCAAGGAAATTCTTGACATCCACAGAAACACTGGTCCTTTTAAAAGTACTGTCCTCAGAGGTTTCCTTAGTCCCATTTCCACATTTACCTTAGCTGAATATCTCCTTCTTCTCCCTGGAGGCTGCAGAGAGCACAGGTGCTCTTATTTCCTTTCAGCAAACCAGTCACTGATTCCTATACTGTTATCTTGCCCCTTCTTAGTCCCCTTTCTCAGTTAAGAAAACCCAGGTCTTTTGAGCACCCCCGTCATCAGAGATTTTCAGTGGTCTTGAATGCACACTACTAAAGCTGGCTACTGTTTTCCAGTCTGTATTAGCCAGCCAATCCCCCCCCCAAAAAATCCAGTTTGTTTAGGTCCTGCTGAAATCCCAGCCTCAGGGTGGACAGCAGAGATGCCACTGAGGTTTATTCTATATTGTACACAATGTATTGTACAGTCAAGGTAATACCTTTCAGGGACACTTTGTGTGCATCTACTGCCTGACATTTCTCCATCATATCAGACCTTCTTCTCTCCCTGTCTCCTCCACAAAGGCAGTGGTGTTGACCTTGTCTCTGCCAGACCTGCCTGCTGCAATCATCTCTCTTTTTATTTTAAAACAAACAGCTGGGTGTTTCCTTTCATTCTGCCCCTGCTGCAGCTGGGAAGAAACTCTCCTTAAATATCCATTTTTCTCCTTGGAGTCTCACCTCCCTCCTTTCCCTTGCCGTGACTCATACTTGCCGAAGGTCACACTGTGAATGTCTGTGAAGATCCATGCCAGCCAGCCAGGCATACAGGTACAGAGGAGAGCCTGGAGCTGAAACCCTCCCACCCTCCCACTGACGCTGCCCTTGGCCCTGTGCATGCCCGTCTCCTGTGAGGCAGCTGGGGCCGTGGTGCTCTATAGTCCCCTGGTCTCTCCAGTCCAGATCAGGGTTTGGTCTGCCCTTGGTAGTGGTTCCTTCATATTTCCTTACCTGCCTGTCTTCATCCACCATCTGTATCTGTTTATATGTTTGGCTTCAATGGGTATGAGGAGTGCCTTTTCATTCTGTGCTTGTGCAGAGCTAAGAACAAGTGGACTCACCATCTGAGGTAGGCTCTAAGCCTGGCTGGGCTAATATTGATACAGCTAGAAACAGAAAAAAGGCATGATGCAAACAAAACTTTATGACAAATAAAACACTATCCATGAAACAGCCAGCCAAGTTCATAGCTCCTCTGTTGTAGCTGAAGTTTCATTTAGATCAGTGCAATCACACTAGGGACAAACACGATCCAGAATCTAACTAGCATGAGAAGGAGGTCACCTCAGTAGCTCCCTGGATCTGACTCAAGCAGTGATGTATGAATAGAAAAGACTTAATATGAGTGGCAATATGGAGACTGAGCAGCAGGCAATCTGGGCTTTTATCTTAGAGCAGCCACGAACAAAACATGCCACTTTGGGTGACACCTCCCATCTCTTTTTCCCCTTACACCTTTATCTGGTCTCCATGTTTGGACTGTAAACTCCTCCAGGCAAGGATTCATTCTTACAACCATACAGCACTACACACAACAGGTGACCACTGCCCAGATTAACAAAGAACCCCCAAAGCCATAGATCACCCAATCCTGTGCTATCTCATTGTCCTTTTGATGGACCTTTTAATGATTCTTTTGATTTGTAATTTGAAAAGCTGGTATGACATGAGAAAATAAGACAGCCATGCCTACCAAGGAGTTAAACAGGGATCAAATGAGTATAAGATCCACAGCAGCTGAACAGGGTGGCCAACAGGCTGGGGGGTCCATCAGCAGGACACAGCCTCCAGGGTGTCCCTGTCAAGGTACACCACCACCCGGCAGGACATAAGACCTTCTACTGGAGCCACAAATGCTTCCCAGTGCATTGGCACAGGATGGTCCCAGGTGAGGGAAAGGATGAGCCTATCAATCTTTTTATTCTTTTATTTTGAGGGAAGACAAAAAACATTAAACAGAAATAACACAGAACAAATGCATGCTGACCTACCAGCCACAATATGAAAAGCAAATAGTATAGGACTAAGAAAGTGTGATATTACACCATTTTTACACAAACTGTCTATATGCCAGAAGTATATTAAAACAAAAGGAAAAAAAGGAAAAAAAAAAAAAAGCAAAATGCTATAACAAAACACTGAGCTCAGCAACCTGAGAGGACAGTCCTGGGCACAGTTAACTAATTTAAAACTAGTCATCCATATTTCTTTTGCTAGATGTAAACCAAGGGACTGCAAACAGCCTGACCTCATAAAAACAGGGTGCAGGGAAACAACAGAGAAATAATCCTTTCAACATGGTCTCAACAACACAGCATAACATAATCACACCTGATGTGAATAATGGTCCTTCCTGCAGCCCCGTCTCCATGTGATCCCATGCTGCCTTTCTGTTTCACTCCATGCAAGGCAATTACTAGTAGCTTTACTTTGCTCCAACTTATTTCTGCTGAGCACCTAGAAAAAAACAGAACTGCAGTTTTGTCTGCTTTTCCGTAATACTCCAGATCACAAGAATTTCTCAGTTCCACAGGGTTCTTTTTACTGTCTACTCAGAAATAAGGAGCTACAAATATTTTTTTCTCTTCCCAAAAGTCTATATAGATTGCTGGCCAGGGTGAGGTGAGGATTTTGAGGCAGTAGTAGAGCTATAAGAGTAGAGTTTCCAAGGCCCAGAGATCCTTTCCTTTTTGAAGACATTTTTGTCACAAATACCTTATTGCTAGGGTGACTTTTAGGTTTTTGTTTCACAGGAGAGGTGCCAGGTATGTCTATGTGGGTATGCTGTATAGCTCCTGAGCATAGTGTTTTTGTTTTCAGATATGCTAAATTTGTCTCCAGACCATATGGCTCTTTCTGTGTTAAGCCCAACCACATGGTAAGAGAATTCTCTAGTGCTAACAGCAATGTTGTAGGTTGTTGACAAGTGCAGTGCTATACTAAAGCCTAATCAACAGTCTCTACCAAGACGAATGAAAGTGACTCTCCAACTATCATACTCAATCAGCTTTTCTAACTGCCTCAAGCAATTAATTCAGAAGACTTTGGGATTAAATCAACATGAAGGAATCCTTCCACCTGACTTCTTATTATATGTTTCTCCTATTACAGCTCAGAGATACCACAAAGCATATACACCTCGGCAGGCTCCCCAGGAAGGAAAGTTTCCTGGATCCTCTTCACATGCCAGCGCACTGAGACCGCATGAGGAGGTGCTGCTGCTGTCAAAGTTTTGATGCATCCCTTTGCATTTTTAGGTTCAGCTTTAAATAGGTAGCTGTGAAGAAAATACTTCTCAGTAGAGGGGAAGCTAGAGGTAGGCAGAACAAAGAGTGCTGCAGTTTGACCTGGAAGTCTGATTCATCTCTGAAGCTGGGCAAGGTAGCAATGCAAAGAGGAACTGGTAAAGCGAGTGAATGATCTCTCTTCTGGATTAGGTGTTCACATGAGCTTTGCATGTTTAGGAGATGCTTCTGTGCAAGACTTGAGTCCTGGCTACTTTTTGCACCCTTCTGGCACAATGTGGACTGCCAGGGTGCCTGCTCTTGACCACTTGTTCCTTGCACCCAGAAAACCAAAGCTTTAGTGGTGAAATTAAACCAGGGCCTAAAAGATGTGGACAAAAGGTTTGTTAAGACACTTTCCAGCACCTGAGCATGGGCTGATCTGTCAGTGTAGAAACAGCAACAATTATTTATGTCTCATCCAGGGAAAGGATTGCTACAAGATATATTGATGCCTGGCAGTGATATTGATTTGCGTCTGTTGAAATTACTCCCTGGGCATTCAGCCACATCAGGGTCACTGGAAGACATGGCTCCCCGGGTGTGTGCCCTGGTCACTGACAGGACCAGTGGTTGGTGGTCCCTTCTCCTCGTGCTCTTCCTGCTTTCAAATGGGGCCCCATTTGTCTGGCTGTTGAGTGTCTGGGGTCCTTGGACAGTTGAATGATGTTTGAAAAGTGTAAACAGTTGAAATGAATGATCAAATTGTTGAGATGAATGAGGCTTGCACAAGTGGACATACTTTGTGTGTGTCGGTGGACTTGTTTGGAGACTCGAAGTAAATTGGGCTGACATAGGCTTGGATTCATTGCTTTAAAATTTGGGTCTCATTTTCTCACTATGTGCCCTATTTGGGTGAACATTTTTCAAGTGAGTAGTTCATCTGCATGCACAGAACTGTGTGCAAAATCTGTATTAAGGTCTAGGCATAGTATACTTTGTAGCGTCTCTTGAGAATTTTCTGTCCAATGGCTTCTGATTTCTTTGGTTTATCATTCATTGCATGCATATGGAAAAATGTATGTCTACGGAAAACAATGGTCTGGAGGTTTTGGTTTATCAATTATGTAATGATTTACTTGGAAATACACTGATACCTTATATCCTCATAATTACAACACCCCCCAGACCTGTTATTACTGAGGGAGAAAGACAAAAGGAACCCCACTCCTGCAATCCCACCTAAAGACACCTCCTTTGTTATAGCCAGCTTCATCTCTCAACTCTTTTCCCATCATTCCTAGGAATGAGTAACTTACAATACTGGTATATATTTTATCACATTTAGTAATAATTTTAAATTATATTATGACTCCTGTATGTTTTCTTTAGACTGTGAGATTATAATATTTTACCCTTCCAAAAGCAAGCCAACACTCTGCTCTTTGCTGACATATTCTTTCTTTTATGATTGTATTACATAAGACGTATCTTTAGTTACGTCTTTTCTGTTTGTATGTTTGTTTGTTTCTCCAGTTAAATTATATTTAGATTTCACATTCCCAGGGTTTTGCTCCTATTTCTGAGGGGGAAGAAGTGGGTCATTACAAAAATGTGATCTCTTTGATTAGTTGTAAGAACCAGAGCTAGTGTATGCTTTTGGAGAGAGATATGGGACTTGGTATTGCCAGGGCCCTTTAGATACACTGACTGACACCAGTCCTTGTTGTTGATTTTAACCTCTGGGGACATATTAGCTATGTTACCCCTTAGTCAGAAGCACCAGATCTGCCAGGAAACTCAGCTTTTATCTATGCTGTATTTAGATGGCTGCATTATTCATTAATTGCTCAGGATCAAGAGCCTGACTAAGCTCACCCGCTCACTGTCTCAGCCCTAGCTCATCAAATCTGTACAACACAGATTTGCAACCCTGTCTCAGCCAGGTGCTATTGGAGCCTTTTAAGATTAAATTCATCACACTTACCCCTTCCAATTAAACGTAATCATAACCATATCATAACCATAATCAACAATAGTTAACAATGATTCTGATACAACATTTCAAATTCTTATAACCCATGTATTAGCTAAAATAACCAGAGATGCTAGCCACTGCATAGTGGTAACCCTCCATTCATGTCCAAACCATTCTCCTGTGGTCAGCAGTCTCAAGCAAGAATGATAGAAGCTTATGTGACACCTTTCCTTGACAAAACATTTAATTCTATATCCCATCTCTATGTGGCTTCTGGGACTGGGAGATCAGCTCGGCTGCAGTCAGTAGTTTGTGTCCATTTTAGGAGACACCTTCACACAACAGCAGTTCTTCCTTTTCTGGACCCAATACTGTTAGCATCCAAAGTTTCAAATAGCATTATTTTTCTCAAATGGACATAGTTCCTTTGATCAGAGATCATCACTGTGTTGTTTCCCTTCCCTTCCCTTCCCTTCCCTTCCCTTCCCTTCCCTTCCCTTCCCTTCCCTTCCCTTCCCTTCCCTTCCCTTCCCTTCCCTTCCCTTCCCTTCCCTTCCCTCCCCTCCCCTCCCCTCCCCTCCCCTCCCCTTCCCTCCCCTCCCCTCCCCTCCCCTCCCCTCCCCTCCTCTCACCAGGGCAGCACAGCCCTGTGGCAGGTTACTCAAAGATACTGGTGAATATCTGCTGTTGCAGGTTTTCGAGACTGGAGAAGATAAAGCCATGGCAGACCTGATCTGGTGACTGTAAAGTCCTGCTTTGAGCAAAAGGCTGGTCTAGATGTCTCCTCCCAGCCAGCATTTCTGTTTCTCTAGTGTAAGTTTATGGTCCATTCACCCTAAGCTGTGATACTGCAGAGGATTTTCTGTGAGCTAATGCTGCTGTTGTCATCCTCTCTAAGTTGAGCACCGTGCAAATCCTTGGAAATTTTTTGAAGCTGCATAATCTATTGTAACACCTCCTCTTTTAAATGCTGGGCACTGTCTTGACTTGTGTACTTTGCCATAGTGTATTCAGCTCAGTGCAAGTTTTTATTGATTCCATCTTTGATCCTGGTGACTCTTTCTGCCACTAGTCTGTTTTTGTGCTGTTTTGGATCCCCCAGTGCTCACAGCATACAGCACTCTCTGCTTTCCCTCAGCTTCAGGCAGAAGCAGATGACTACATCGGCCTTGAAAATTCTGACTGACTTGTCAAAAGTTATTTCTGGGTCCTCTGGTTGTTCCCCAGAGTGTCTGGCACAAGGACATCATCTCTAATCAGGGGTGCAGTTAAGCCCTCCAGCCCAACAGTGAGATTGCCCCCTCAGGGTTTGATCATTCAGAAGACTTCAGTTTTCTCCCTTTCTTCCTCTTGACTCTACTTAAAAACATATCAACCATATGCTGAAGAGTGTTATGAAAGCCAATACATTTATACAGACTACTGGATTCCTCAAATTTATGTATGACAGTTTCATAGTTAGCCCTCCCTGCATGGGTTAACTGAAAACTATTAACACCAAGAGTCTGGGAACCACTGATTGCCAGAAATAAAGCTGCTTTCTGATGATCTGCCCCCTTGTTGGTGGTTACAGCTTGCAGAGACAGAGGAAAGTCCTCTTTAAACCATCTTCAGTTGTCCTTGCCATATCCAGCAAGTTCATGATGCAGTTTTTAACTGATCCCTTCTGACACTCGGAAATTTTTCTGAGGTTTGCTTTATAGGTAGTGGCAGGTATTATTCAGCAACTGGGCAGAATCAAGGCATCTACAGACTGCTGCTTCATTTGGCCCAGTGCATGATGCAGGAGTTGGTCCCACTGGTGCATTTCAGAGCCCCTTGGTGGTACTGCCTCCCACGGGGAAATACCGGCCAGTCAGATGGCAGCTGAGCTTGCTTGCCCTTTTGCCAGCTCCGCAATGGCTTTTCTCAAGTGAAGGAGGTTAGGAACAAGCTGATGACTGGCAAGGTCCCTTGACAGCCAGGCTCCTCAGGCAAGAAGGAAACCCCCAGGAATGAGACTTGTGTATCCGTTATGTTTCATAATGTCCCCTTATGAAACCTGGCTTCAACTACCTCTGCCTTGCCCTTATGCTTAGTTACTCACCTGAGTACCTCCCTTATAATGGCTGCAGAAATATTGTGTAAAGCTATGTTTTATGTCTGAGGTGATTTAAACATTTTGGGGTTTTTTTTTCCCATTTAGATGTTGGATTATGTTGTCAGATTAGATCTTGTGGCCTTGTTTGGCTTTTCTGGTAGAAATGTATCTTTTTACTAAAGTTTTAATTGTTTAAGAATCAGAATAGAATCATAGAATCATTTAGGTTGGAAAAAACCTTTAAGATCATCAAGTCCAACCATTAACCTAACTTTACCAAGTCCACCACTAAAACAATTAAGGGTAGAGTAGCAAATTCGTGTTTCCTGGCTTGGTGGCTGGATTGTTTATAATGAAAGTAAAAACTAGGAATCATTAAGATTGGAAAAGACCTTTAAGATCATCATTCCAATCATCAACCCAAAACCCCCATGCCCACCAAACCATGTCACAAAGTGCCACGTCTACCCATTTTTTGAACACTTCCAGGGATGGGGACTCCACCACCTCTCTGGGCAGCCTGTTCCAATGCTTGACAACCCTTTCCGTGAAGAAATTCTTCCTAATATCCAGTCTAAACCTCCCCTGGCATAGCTTGAGCCCATTTCCTCTCGTCCTGTCGCTAACTGCTTGGGAGAAGAGACCAACACCCACCTCACTACAACCTCCTTTCAGGTAGCTGTAGAGAGCGATAAGGTCTCCCCTCAGCCTCCTCTTCTCTAGGCTAAACAATCCCAGATCCTTCAGCCGTTCCGCATAAGGCCTGTGCTCCAGACCCTCCACCAGCTTCATTACCCTTCTCTGGATGCATTTCAGCAACTCAATGTCTTTCTTGTATTGAGGGACCCAAAACTGGACACAGTATTCCAGGTGTGGCCTCACCAGCCCCGAGTACAGGGGAACAATCACCTCCCTGCTCCTGCTGGCCACACTATTCCTGATACAAGCCAGGATGCTGTTGGCCTTCTTGGCCACCTGGGCACACTGCTGGCTCATGTTCAGCCGGCTGTCAACCAGCACCCCCAGGTCCTTTTCAGCATTTGCATGGGGTTGTTGTGACCCAAGTGCAGGACCCAGCACTTGGCCTTGTTAAACCTCATACAGCTGGCCTTGGCCCATCGGTCCAGCCTGTCCAGATCCCTCTGCAGGGCCATCCTACCCTCCAGCAGATCGACACTCCCACCCAACTTGGTGTCATCTGCAAACTTACTGAGGGTGCACTCAATCCCCTCATCCGGATCATTGATAAAGATACCAAACAAGACTGTCCCCAAAACTGAGCCCTGGGGAACACCTCTCATGACCGGCTGCCAGCTGGACTTAACTCCATTCACCACAACTCTCTGGGCTTGACCACCCAGCCAGTTTTTCACCCAGCGAAGACTACGCCCGTCCAAGCCATGAGCTGCCAGCTTCACAAGGAGAATGCTATGGAAGACTGTGTCAAAGACTTTGCTGAAGTCCAGGGAGATGACGTCCACAGCCTTTCCTTCATCTACTAGGTGGGTCACCAGGTCATAGAAGTTTTATGATCTCATTAGTTCAATCAAGTATTTCTGAAATTCTTTTGGCCCTGGAATTTATTCTACAGGTCTGGTCTTGGTGCATCTCAGTTCCTAGATTTTTCCTTATTCAACTCACCATCTTTGTTTTTTGCTGACCAAATAGCTTCAGGATATTCCTTCTGATTCATTACTCCACTGAATACCAGGACTGTCCCTATAACTAGCATACAGTGCAAGTTAATAAGACAGTGTACACTAATGGCAGCATTAGTGTACCTTATCCTGCAGCCTCTGATGACAGCCAGACTTTATAAAAACTGCATTATTGCTTAGTGAACTGTGTTACCAAGAAAAGGAAATGGGCCCACAAGCGGTGAGACTGCAAACTCCATAGTTCTTCTGCTCTTTTTTGTTTACACAGGACAAGAATTAATTTTGCCTAGTGGTATACTTTGATCTAGATCAATCTGCTACAGTGTTGAGCAAGTACACCTTCATTACTCCATCATCCATTTTTCTTCCAAAGGTATTTTTTAAACCCTTGAAAGCATAAAGCATCAAAGTGGGGCAATTCTATCAAATGATAAAACACATGGGCCTGATTCATTGCTGGTGTCACATAAATGATCTGTGGAATTACATCAGAGATCATCTCGGGTCCTTATGTCATTTTGGTGATTACATACTAGTTTTACCAGAACTAAAATAAAATTGGAAGCCTAAACTATGTTTTTATGAAACGTAACTGTTTTACCCATTTTTATTAGATGTGTCTTCTAGCTTGCACTATACTATAGAGTAGTTATTTTATAGATAACCAAGATGTTCTTCTGCCTACACTTGGATATGTGCTATGTTAAGATTCTTTTCTTAGTATTTGCCAACGTGTTTGCAGCTGTACTTAAGGTTCTTCATTAGAATATGAAAAGGTCCTATGTAAATTAGAAATAACTAGTTCGGGGTTAATTTTATTTTATTTTTGAAGGCATACTTTAACTAACAATGTGATAACAAGTACGTATGTGAAAGCATATTGAGACAGTACTGTACCACGAATATTTTAAGGAATGCAAGGAGCACTGGAATAGCCAAAATGGCATATATGCATATTATGCATACATCATAGTGTCTATATATATATCTAAATTTTGAATTAATTATTTAAAGGAATTGTGGAAGTCATCTCACTTTATGATAGCATTGTTTGGTTATTTTACTTGATGGTCATTTGCATAATGCCCCAAAAGAATTCAATCTGAAAATAATATATCTAATTCTGGAAGAAGTATTCCAAAATTATTTTCTTTTTCAGTTGGTAAGGATTAAATAACAAAGTCTGTATTCTTTATTGCTGATTTCTACTATTAAACCAACTACATATACACAGTGCTGATTGCAATATAAAGAATTATTCTCCTGGGTCCTACTTGTATTCATTCTCATTCTACACTTTAAAAACCCATTCATCAATTACTCTGCAGTGGCACCAGAGCTTAGCATGCGAATATTATCTTTCGCTCATATTCCAGTGCAGTCTTCTGGAGAGGAAGAGAGAGACTGTGAGTGTGTGTACCATGTGTGACTGCCCTGCCATACACACATGCACACATAGATGTGTGTATGCATTCATAGCGCATTGCATGTAATTGCCGAGAAGCCCTTTGCAGGGGGTGGATATAATACTCTTCATTTCCAACTCCCCAGAATCTCTTACAATGTTTGGATTCTTAAACCAAACCAATCTTGTAAACAGCTAGGTAAGCATCAGCACCAGGAATTTTTTGATATGCAGCATAAGTGAAATGCTGCATAATATAAAATGATGGCGCTATTAATCCTATAGCACTGGTGATTCCCAGCCCCCTCTGCTATTGATACCAACACCATTGTCTCTGGCTTTAAACTTCATCAGTATGCAAACGGAGTGTCACTATGATGGGTGGCAACTTGGTTGGATGCACTTTCTACATTTCTGGCAAATGAGTATAATTATTTTCAGAGCTGCGGGCAACTCATGCATGTTTTATCCTCCATCTGGACCTGCATGGTACACAATAGTGATAAAAGATGATTTCCCCCCTTGGATGTTCATAGGCCATCATCGACACCGTCCTGATGAAATGGTCATGTATCCCCTAGCACTTCTATATCTGCCACAGCTTGACAACAAAATTATTTCCCTATAGTACTAAAACACTTCAAATATTCAAGCCCTCTGTGCATATATTTGTGTTTTGAAGCATTGAGTGTTAACGTAATGTGGTAATTTATAAACTGACAAATTAACTATGCAGAAATCTGAGTGGGGCCTTATGGGGTCTGCAAAGCAGCAGAAAAGAAAGGAAAAGCTTTTTGCGCTCTATAATAATAATCTTATCAAGTGTCGGAGGCAGGTTTTAGTCTCCCATTGTTAGCACTTTTCAATCCTGGGCTTAGTTACTGTATGCTGAAGCTGAGATGCTTTGAATCAAACTATTGTCATGATTGCAGCTCACGACAAACTGTACTGTCATTGCTTCAGCAAAAAGGGGAAATATGAACTTCCATTGCTGAGCATGCAAAAGGGAAAAAAATAAAGGCAAAAAGGCTAAAATAGAATTTACCAAAACTAAACATTCATGTCCATGATAGATGAGCAAGAGGAATCAATCTCTGCAAAGCAGAGATTGCTCATGGGAAGGAGGAGAAGAAAAGGAAGATCAGCTTTCTTTGTTTCTTTGTTATAAAATCATTTTAACGATTAAAATCCATCACTGCGATTGCCCTCCTTAGTAAGGGCAGGCTGTCCTTACAGGCTCTCCATTGATCCCTAACCAGCCAGACACTGGGATTCACACCGCCTGTACCAACCAAGGCAAAGGACACCCTTCTCACTTTTACTGCAGGAGCCTGATTCTCCCTGAAATAAATCAAGGACTAATTTTGCCAGACCCCAGGAGAGGACTTGGTGTCTTCTGCTGCCCCATCTGCCTGGCATGGCTAGGTCCTGGCTGGGCGCAGGTGAGGCGGGATGTGTGGGTGTTGTACCCCTCAGGCTGTCCCCATGTCTGGCTGTGCCGCCTGTGCCACCGCCCTGTGCGGGGCCACCAGCATCAGTGCTACTCATCGCGGCTGTGCCAGGGTCGCCATGGCAACAGTGTAATAGATCTGCCCTTATTCAATCCCAGAGGCCACATTGAAGCACGATGCAAAATTTGCTGGAGCCTGAATTCCTTTCAAGTCATGGCTCATGTGTCAGGAAACAAGTCAATGCGCAGACAGCAGTAAACACAGGGACAGAAAGAAACCTTTACTCTCCAGTGCCACAAGCTGCTGGCGACATTCAAATGCCGAGACCCCTCTGGACCCCATTTCTGTCTCGTTTCCTCATTATTAACTCACTCTTCAGAGGGAGGAGGCAGTGGGATGTGGGCAGCTGTGGTGGGCAGAAGGCAGCCTGGCAGCCCCGAGGTGACCACTCTCCGCCCCTGGCCCCCAAAACCACTGTTGCCCCAAGGAAAGCAACCCTGTCCCCAGGGCACAGAGCAACTCCTCAGGGGCCAGGGCTGCCTCAGCAGCATCCTTGGTGCCTCAAAGCACAGGCAGGAGCAACTTGTAAGTGAAAGCATCCCTTCTGCAAACTTTGTCTTAGTCGTTAGCTAAAGCACAAAGACTTTATTAACACCTTGCTTGGCTGTAATAACACGAATGAAACATCCTGCAGTCCTGATGTCCATAAGCCCTGGCCAGGCACAGGGCTTCTTTAGATCATCAGTACAGCTGCAATCCCTGTCACACCAGGTATATTTCTTTTATTTCCAAGTCTCATGTTAATACAGTTGATAACATTTTTATAGGCTTGCTCATTATTTTTTCCCCCCACAGTTGCTCCAGAGTTAGGGAAGCCATCTTCATGTTGGTGGAGGCCAGTCAGCCCTGACTTGGAGCTCTTAAGAGAAGGAGCCATCCCAGGACAAGAGCGGGTGCTGTTATTGCCAAGACCCAAACACATGCATGAGAAACTTTCCAGTTCTACAGCTAGACCTCACTTACTCATGTTTCCAGACAGGGGCCCCAGGTGCCTTCTGCTCATGGAATACACCCCAACAGAACCCCACCCAGGAGGAAAGCTGAAGGCTAGCATGGTGGCAGAGCATCCCGTGCTGGTACATTGTGCTGCATCCTCTGTAAACCAACAAGTGCCCTGAACACAGTCTCACAGCCCTTCTTAGGTGGCTTCTGTTGGGACCGGACTGCTTGAGGCATTTGCTGGCAAACTGACAGCCAGCCTTTCTGCCATGACACAGCAGAGCTGGCAAGGGACAACCAGCATCTTCCCTAGACTTCTTCCATGACTAATGGTCTTTTGCTCAGCTCCTGAGTTGCATGGCTGTTCTGGGAGCCCCACCATTTGCAGGGTGAAGACCCTCTGGTGAAGGACTTGCAGTGTCTGGCTCATGGGCTGTGGCTGCTCTGCTGGCTGCCATACATTTCCTGCTCACTGTTCCAATGGGACTCTGGACACCCCACAGCAGCCCACCCTGGCCCTCCTTACCCCCCTCTGCCAATGACCAGTGCCCTGGGGTGCAACAGGCTGCTCCTCATTAATGGCTTCCCAGCGGGGCTCACATGGAGCACGGAGAGACAGCGAGAGCTTCTGCAATGCAGATGATTCATTTTAAATGTGTTTTTATTTCTTTGGCTGCTAAAATGGTTTCTTTTCTCTTTTATTTGTCGCTTGTCTTCCCTAGCTTGTATGCTGAAATTGGCACTTCATTTTCACTTCAGTCCCAGCCTAATATTAATGCAGGCAGCAATGTAAGAATGTGAAAAAAGAAATCCAGTCCTTACGCTCCGTGAACCCACTGGTGATGGATTAAATACAACATTTTTCCTTATATATTATGGAAATAGTTCTTGCATATCTGAAGACACGTGGTATTATCTAAAGTACCCTATTCAGACATGCAAGCTAAGTTTCCTCTGCTGTACTCTGAACAAACAGGATCAGGCTAATGGTGTTTTGTGTAAATGAGGCACATGTTAGATTGAGTGCAATCAGGTTCTGTTTATCTAGTTACAATTTTTCTTTGCAAGAGCCTTTCAGTCTCCAGTTGCCTTGTACAAATGTCCCATGCACTGAGTATCTGGGGGATGGGGGAAGGTCTAAAGAAGTTCAAGATTTTACAGCTGAATTGAACAATGAATACCAAGGTCAGGCTGAGAATACAGAAATTGATTCCAAGGGCAGAGGCGCAATGGAAAAGGCCTAGGCTCCAGCAAAACATTTTCGTTATTGTTGTTCTGCTATATTAAAAAAAGTCAGTTGTAATAGAAGGTGATGACAGAGGGAAAATGTTATGGAAACTGAACATAGCAAAATTTTGCTGGTGATTTATTGTATATGTATTTTGATTGCTCCTATCCCACTGTTCAGCTTCTCTGCACAAAACTGCGGCATTGCAGACCCTGGTAATGGATTCTTTCCAGCAGACCCCTGCCAGTTCTGGTCATTGATCCAGACATATATGCTGTCTCAGGAGCAAGAGGCTGCATCTACATCCTGCCATGAATATTTTCAGGAGTAAGCTATTTCACGCTTTAGAGTTATTACAGTTTTGAATATGTGTATAATGCAGTACTGTATATCAAACAAACCCTACATAATACTGCAGATGTGACCCATTCTGTTTCATCTGTGGTACTGAGGAATGGGAGGACAGCAGCACAGAATTAAGAGGTTTTCTATTGTGGCTCCCCACTAATTATTACAATATTTTCAAGACAGTACCACAAAGTGCCACGTGGAATGTATTTATATTCAGATAGATTTCATATTGTGTTAAAAATAGGCAGCTTCATTTAAATCACATGGATATCTACTATATGCTCAAAAAAGCCTCCATATGCAGCAGTGCAGAAGAAATTATGTAATTTTTTTTTTTTTTTTTTCTGTTGTTGTAGCAAGCGGTTGCGGAATTTTTCTAATCCATAAGGAAAAAATGAAATGGCTAAGCAGTGGTTTGAGACATCTGTAGGCCAGAAAGCAGAGCCTAAATTTGCACAGGGCATACACAGTCATTTGTGGACCAGCTGATTTCAGCTAAACAAACATGGGAACACTTTCAACTAGCGAAAAAGATATTCATGAAGCAGAAAGAGGTTTTTTTAGAAAAAGATAGAGCTGCCCAGGCATTAGATCAAAGGTGAATCTAAAAGCAACGTCACCGAACCAGGCAAGGAGCCTCCCATCTGCCCATGGTATTATTTTCCCACAGATCCTTTTAACTTGGCTTTGAGTTGGTTGGTTTAGTTGCAGAAAACCACTGTGGTTTTGCTACTTGTTTCAAGTTATGCAAAAGTCTTTTTAAAAACACGCTTATAGAGAAAAGCAGTAAGATGTGCTTAAGAGGGGTGGAACCACAAAGCTTTGTCCAGAAGTCACCCCAAAAAGCTAGAGGATGAGGTTTCGTGGTGCAGACCTCAGTCAGCAGGAGCGGGGCAGCCTCACACCCTGCCAGGCATGGGCTGGGCTGGGGCATCGCCTCTTCTCCCACCCCGGAGTCACCTACAGAGGCCTATGCCTTGAGGGCTGCCATGCACTCCTGACCTCTCCAGCCATGCTTGAACGTGGTTCCCTTGCACTTCTGCGGGGAAAACGCCCTCAGCAAAACCCCAAGGCTTTAGGAGCCCTTCCTGCTATAATGTGAGAGATCTACAGCTGGAACGAGGGGCTTGCCTGCAGAACCGGTGGATGGGATAAAGCCTTATGGAGTGTTTGTATCAGTTGAACCAGTTTCAAAGAGAAACTAGCAATCTTTATTCTTACCCGTCAGAAAACATTTACTGGGCTCAAATTAAAAACAAACAAACAAACAAACAAACAAACAAAAACAAAAAACCAACCAACTTTATTAGATAATTTAAAGTCTGTTTGCAGAATTCTTCGGATGGTATAATTCTCTCAAGGGCATTCCTTAAACTGATTTAGCAGTTATACGTTGGGTATAATATTCTCTATGAACTAGGTGTTTGCCACCATTTCCAGAATTCCATAAAGTCAAAGACTTTCAGTACTACTTAAAAAAAGAAAACTCTGCCTTAAAGACAATTGACTTAATTTTTCTGTCCAAACCCTGTTACAGATACAATACACCCAAATGCAAGACCATTTATGATTACAAGGCACTGCTGAAAACTGTTTACCACTTTACTACTGGACGTTCCTGCACTCTACCTCTGCTCCTAATTCTGTTCTGAATTCTGCTAAATCTGTTTCGGTTCTGCATGGTGGCAATGAGTTCTGTAATCTGGCTTACATGCTGTGTGAACAAGCAATTATTTCATTTTTAACATGACACCTTTATCTTAATTAAATACAGCTTTATTAATCCTTCACGCACCCTTTCTGTACCTTTTATTATGTGATGTACTTTCATTGTATCCCTTTCACTTTGGTGCTTTGCCTGCAGGATCGGCCTGTGCTGGGAAGCTCCAGTGAAGTGATTTCCTGAGGTTGGAGCCACACACATTCTTTGCTCAGGCTGACGTTCATGTACTTCAACGCCAATGCTCACTCATGGGACAGAGCTCAGCATGCTATTGACCTTGGGATGCTCCTTGCGGAGCAAAACACATACATGAGTGCTGCTGGTCTTTTCCGCACCTCACAGCCTGAGAGCTTTCCTGCCCTCTAAACCTTTCTCGTCTTTGAAGTTGTCCCTGAATTTTTACCGTTTCTGTCACATCTGTGGAAAGGGGTGGTGAAAACTGAACACAACCCTCCAGGTGAGAACAAACCTTTGATTTATATAATTGCATTGTGGTCTCTTGTGTGTTATTCTTGAAGCTATTCATGATTGATCCTTATGTCCTGGTAAGGTTGTTGACTGTTGCTGTTGCTGAGCTAAGGTCTTCATCTGTTTGTCCACAGCAATGACTCCCAGGTCACTTTTACACACTTTGGAAAACTATACTCTGGGTCTATTTTCTGAATATCCACACTTAATTACTCTAAGAATTACTAAAGAAATGAGCTCTGTTGTGTACTGAATCAGTAAATTCATTGCGGATGTGCCCTGTAGACATGCCCTTAGCATCTGAAAAATAATGTATGCGTAGGACACACTGTTCCCCCTTATAGCTCAGATAGCAACACTGGGCCTCACCTGCCAAACTGCTTCCCTGCATTCATCTTGCTTGTCTCAGCCTGGGAATTTCCTCTGAATCTTTTCAGTGTTTGATTAACTTCAATGTGAGAGTTATTGCAAGAGCTCTAACTCAACTTTCCAGCTGCTTTTTTTGATTTTAACAAACATGTTAGGGAGTACTAGTTCTAGAGTGTGACTTGGTCCATCTTGTTTATTACCAAATGAAACAGAGCACCATCCTAAAGAAAATGTCAGTAGTTTGAAATCTTGCTTCTTCTTTTTTTTTTTTTTTTAAATTCTTGTCCAGAAAAAAAATTGCAATTTCATGTAGAACACAAGTTCTGGGAAAAAGAAGGATTTAAGGTGATTAAGATCTTTTTTCCTGTGTAGTTTTGATATGTTTAATTTCAACTTTGCCCAAATATTTTTGTTTAGCATTTTTACTTTTATAGTAAATTGTAAATGTAAGTAAAATAGTAACCTTAATATTCATGTCATGAAATGAAATTCTAGTTATAATGAAACATTGCAACATAATTAAAACTGTAAAGTTCAGATGACTCATTTTGACCTTTTCCATAGCAAATTTCATTGAAATTAACACCTTCCTATGAGACAGTGTTATTTAAATAAATTTGCTTTTTTTTTTTTTTTTAAGCGGAAACCGGTTCTATTAGAAATGCATTCAAAAGTTCCCACTGCTAACCTTTGCCATTTCAGCAATTTACAGTGTATTATTCTTCTTTTGTGTCCCTTAGCCAGTTTCCAAAGCAGGAGAGATTTTCCTCTGCATACTTGGCCACTTTCTTTCTTTTGTAGCTTCCCTTGGTGGACTATACTAAAAGCTATCGAAAGTCCAAATAGTCTTTATCCCAATAGTCTTTATCTTTATTAATTTATTAGTGCATTCTAGGAGATTAGAGAGTCACAATTTTCCTTTGAAGAAACTGTGCTAATTTAGACTCCATTGTGATCTCTAATACTTTATTATTGTTTTAATTATAATTCCAACAATTCAAAAACCAGCATGCCAGATTTTCCAGATCATTCACTTTTGAAGGTAAATACAGCATTTTCCACATATAATTTTTCAGATCAATTTTCCAGTTTCAGTGAAGTTGTGTTTGCTTCAGTTCAGCCATTTCATCTTTAAGCCTCCTGGCGCTGCTGGATGCCTTCCACTGAACCAGGTGGCTTACTCCTTTACAATTTATCACTTTGCTTCTGTACCAAGTTTTCTGGGGCACCTCTACCTCCAACAACACCTCATTCTTAAAGTCAAATATGTATTCTGAGCAAGAAAAACATGATTTTTTTTTATTATTATTATTTTTGTGGAAGCTGGAATAAAGAAAATTTAGTAGAACAATTTTGCCTATCCAGATTTCAGATACCATTAGCTTTCATACATACAAGGACTGAGGTCTGTTGTCATCTTGTCCAGTACTGGTTTTCAGCAGGGTAGGAACACTCAGAGCAGATAAGCAGCCTGAGCATTGCTCAGTTTTTATAGACACTATGGAAAAGGGGAGATAAGTGAGATACGAGGGTAAAAATGATAGTGTCTTGCAGAAGTTTAGAGGGAGCTTCCTCAAAGTATCATGGGTAACCTGTCAGCAAAAAAAAAAATATTAACCAGCAAATAAGATGACTAGTACAGAATTATAATTAATTAAGATGGGAAATCATTTAGTCCAGTCACTTCCAAAACCAGTGCAATAACCTGACAGCATGTCTTACTTTGTGCCTGTGTAAGTGCCTGGGCAATCACACAGGCAGCACAAGGGGAGGTGGCCAGAAGCAATTCCATGTACACTACAGATGCCATTTTTTATTAATTTCATTATTTTATAACTTAAAAATATGAGAATTCCTACTTACTCATTAACATTTCTTTGAGAGCAGAACTGAGCTTCATAGGAAGAAGCGTCCTTTGATGAGGAGCAGAAGCCCATCAGGTTAGCTCAAGGAGGGAGCTGACAACAGATAGGAACACCTGGATGAAGGCAACACCTGGATGAAGAGGTGGCATCAACTCTCTACCCATTATATCCCTGTAACAAATTCAGCACTGCACACTGGGTATAAAGACACTGCAGACCACTTGTATCTGTCCCGATATGACATGGGGTCAGGGCAGGGTCCATCTATGTTTGCATGTTTGGTTTGGTGCAGCAGCGTGCTTGAGACATGAGTAACACCCAGGCTGTCCCCAGTTCAAAGTAAAACCTCTGAAATACCTGTTGTGCAGATTTTGGGCACTGACTGGTTTGATCTATTGATCTTTTTGATTTTTCTTTATGTAGACAGAATCAAAGCTGAATCAACTTTATTTTAAGGACTGATCCAGTTTTGTAATACCATAGTGCCTGCAACCTGCAAAACAAGAAAGCCTCACACAAAATTCAGGACTCCCTGCACACCCAGCCTCTTTCTGAATCACTGAGTCCCAGGATTTGCAAGGCTGCATGAGCCAACCATCTCTCCCTTCAGCAGCAACCGAGTTTAAAAGAATTTGCATAAATTGAACATTTGCAGCAAAACATGGCAGACAAAGCTGCAATCCAATGAGAGGGAAGGAGTTAAAATCTGAAAGCAGGTGTCTCAGAGAAGAGTACGTAGGTAAGCAGGAAAAGATATCACTTTGAAATGTCTGATACTCATATTGCTGCAACCCTCATAAGGGCTTCAAAGGTAAGGTGAACCACCAGTTAAGATCCCCATGTCAGGTGGAAACCGATTACACAGCTTTTATAGTAAATAATACAGTACATAACAAGGGCAGGAGCAGACACCTGTTAATTGCCACTGCATCCAGGTACATATGAGGAACCCTGGGATTGAGTTTTGGCAATGTCCTACCAACGAAGTCTGCCATCGACTGATGAGGAGCAAAAGATTGGAGACCAGTCCTGTCCTCCATGGGAGCAGAGAAATGGCATCCACTGTCCCTCTGACTTATCACTCCTTTGTTTTCTTCCAAAAAAACCCTTTTTACCCTTGTCCCGTTCTCCATCTATGCTGCTTTGCACAAAGACTGAAACTAATGAATTAAAGGAAAGACATGCCAGGGTCTCATTCATTTTTGTGATAGGTCTTTCAGTATTTCTAGCAGGGAGATATTTCTGGGCACTGGCCACATCACAGGGTAATTGCTTTGGTGGAAGAACAGATGCAATATCAAGGAGGCTGGCAGAGTTTGTGGTCTGCGCACTCTTGCCTTGAGGATTTGTTTCTGCCCACCCACCCAACCCATAAACTGAGAGGACCCTGAGAGGAGAAGAGTGACTGCAGATTTGCATCCCTTGTATCATGACAATCACTTCATAAATAAACAATCTAAACAAGCTTAACAGGAAAGGCTGTAAATGGCAACACTTTACAATATTAAAGGAATGTGTACAAATTACATGTATCTGAGGTTATACCTGCCCATTGTGCAGACCAAATCCTCTGGCTTTTATACAGCCACAGGTGAAACCATTCCTTCTCAGTGGGATCATCACCAACCTTGGTAAGGCATTTGACATGCACCTGATGAGGTGTTTGAGCACATGACAAGGTGTTTGACCAGACAAAGCCCCTTGCACTCTGCATACCACAAGAAAGAAACTGGCAGAAAAACAGTGAAGAAATTAAAAGCCAGTTCTTTGTTTGTCAGAATGTTAATTCAGGGCATCAAGCCTATTCCTCTTGTCTTCACAGGGAATGTTTAGAATTTATTTCAGTGTAACAAGAATTACTGAAGCACCCTTTATCTAGAGAATAACTTGCCTGACTTAAAACCATTCTGGGTGCTGATTACTGTTAGAGAAAACATGAAATGGAAAAATTAAGGAATATACATTTGAACCAACCATGCACAGCTTTCACTTATATAGCTTTTGTTTATGTGAGAGATCACCAGAAAAATTTCCAGTCTTTTTTCCATGTTAGCAGTGAGCAATTCCTTCAGACGTGACTCAACAGCTACCAGTCACATACATTATATGTTCATAAACTTTTATCATCAGCTAATACCTGCCATTTCCTTGGTGTGTTAATCCATAAACATGAAAAAGAAATATTTTTAGAATGCTATTTTATCAGCAACTTTTGACATTAGTGTCATTTTTTCTTTTTAATTTCTTTTCCTCATGTTCTTACATGGTATTGTCAGTCATCATTTACAATATAAAATAAAAGAAAAAGATCTCAAGTTCAGAAATTTGAGAGTGGGAAGAGAAAGAGTAGGGAGGAAGAAAAACACTTTTTTCTTTTTTTTCCTTTTTTTTTTTTTTTTTTTTTTTTTACATTCAGCTATGCTTTTGTCTAATAAGCCCCAAGAAAATTAGGATCTGATGCTCTGAGGTGTTTTTGTAGGGCCTGCCACAAAGCCTGCCGAAGCAGAAAAAGTCCAATTCCTTCCGCTCCTGTGTCACTGCATCCAGGACTGGGGAGGTACCAGCCGGGGAAGCCACCACTCCTCTCCTCTGTTCTCCCACCTTTCCTGTGCTTTGCCAGTCAATGCAGGCAGCTGGAAGGAAACTTGCTGTCTTTTATTGCCCTGAGGAAACACAGAAGACAGCTACTGTCAACCCCTCTGTACTTTAGGATGAATATGGACACAGGCGCCTTTTCATCACAAATTCCAGGTGTTTTCCTTTTTAAAAAATTGAAAGCTACTATAGTAAGAGGACTCTCTTTCTTACCTTCCTTTTTCCACCGTCTGCTTTTCCTGCCTCCCAACACAGCAAGAGACAAAAGTAAGTCTTCATTACCTGCTTGCTCCAGCAACTGTCTAATAAACTGATTAGTGCAATGCTCTTTGTGAGGTGTGCTGCAACACTCCACTACAAAAGACTGATTTTATTATATGGGGGAAAATATTAATTTTCTTTCTTTGTGTGTTTAATGGTGATAATGATTGTGACATTACATTTCCATGGTGCCTCTCGTCCCAGAGGACCTCAGCTTGCTTCATAAACCCACACCAACACCACAACTCTATGCAGGCATGGCTTCCTCTCCTATTAAAGTGCAGTCATCTTTGCGATGAATGCAGCAGTGATGCAAAGCTTTACAACCCAGCCCTCTAGGACAGAAAACACAGCCCTCCTGGTTCAGCTAGAAACAGCAGCTGGGCAGGCAGGAGATGGGGAACATAGGTGTGGAGAAGATTATTTCTTGCTGCCAAGAAGACCCAGGTTCAGTCTCAGGTGAACCAGCATTACTCTGCAAATAAATGTAGTGTGACTCACCTCTGAAAGGGGGCAGGGGATCTGCCTCAACACCTTGTCTCTGACCCTCCCACCATGGGACACTGAGTTTGTCTGAGGTACATTGCTAGCAGCAACAGGACTCTGAGTTTCTAGAGGAAAGGGGAGGGAAGGAAGCAATGATCAAATAAATTATTCATCACCAAATATTTGCTCAGCTTTGATTTGGAAGGAAGTTGTTCAGTGTGAGCTGGCACCCAAAACTGAAGAAGTTTCACCTTAATGTTCAGGGAAGGAGTAGTTTTTTCCAGATGGGAAATTGCCACTTTCGAGATGCCTGAGAGATAATACCAGCCCAGCTGTCGCTGCACTGCCTGAATGTCAGTTGAGGGAGCACAAGAAGGTAATCCTGGTAACCAGATTTAGCAGAACCCCTCTCCCAGCCAGAGCACTTTTTGGGGAGGGGGTTATAGTCACAGGGATCCTTCAGTCCACAAGCAAACCCTTATTGCCTGGGGGACAGTAAGGTGGTTAAGGGCTGGAAGGAAATGGCTACAGTAGTAACCTTATTTTAGACATTTATTTTCTTTGGTTTTGCCCCAGATATTTCTCTAGAGGCAAGCATGGTGTTCTGTGGCTACACCAGGTTCTGGGCCTGTTGTGTGGCTCAGGCATATCCAAGCTGGCTCCCAGCAAGCCCAGCCAGGTACTGGGAAAGTCAAGATGGGACAGCACAAAGTTCAGTGCGGGATGCCAAACTGGCCCAGGCAGCAAGTCAAATATCTGGGCTGTTAGCAGGCACTGTACTTCGTGCTGCTGTGATTAGACTGCTTTCATGGCCTTCCTTAGCCCCATACAGACAGCTGGGGTACAGCAATACTGTGTTGCAAAGCAGGTGCCATGTAGCAGCAAGTTGCTGACACATTCTTGCCAACAGGGAACAGGGATGTGATAAAAGGGAGAGAGGGACTTGGAAATGAGAATTCTGCCCTTCCAACTCCTTCACATCTTTCCCTTTTCTCCTCTGCAGATAGCCCTGAGCCTCTGCATGGCTTCTCGCCTGTTTACAGTCACCCCTCTTCTCCCTGCACACCATCCTGCCCATGCAGCTCGCTGGGAGCAGACAAATAACAGCAAGTAAAACAATATAACTGACTTTACTTTCACCTGCTTGCACCTTTGGTAATATTAAATAAAATTACTTCAATCTTCTTTCCCCCACCTGACCTGCTAACTCTTTTGTGCCCCGTATGCAGGGATGTGGTTTCTTTTCTGTTTATATTAGCCCCTAAGTAAGATTTATTTTATCAAATACCATGAGGTTGGCTACTGCTATTTAGAGTCAATCAATAGTGGGATATAACCCTCAGGGAAGTGTAATTCTGAGGTGGAGTGGAGGATAAGACTATAGAGCCCTGCAAATAGCCTACTGCCATTTCCCTTCCTGCAGAGCTGTGCGGCTGGGCTAGTGAGAATCAGTGCAGCCACAGAAAGAGCCAAAAAAGCTAAACGCACAATGTCTTGTAGTGTCCTGTAGTCTACACCTCATGTAGCTCCAGTGTCCTGCACCCCATCTAACTCCAAGGTCCTGCTATACTCTCAGACTGGAACCAGTTGACCTTACATCTATTGTGAAGCAGCCCAGCTGCACTGCACAAGTTATAAGGAGCAAGAAAATAACCAGTGAAATCATTCAAACCCCACTCTGCAGCTCCCCTATCTGACCTTGTCTATGTCCTCTCCCCCACACAGAGTGCTCAGAGTGCAGCTGTGCAACACCAAGCCATGGGTCCCCGGGGTCTATGCCACCACCCACCATGTGTGGTGCCTCCCCAGGGACCAGATGAAAAGCATGCCGGGGGAGCAGGAGGAGAGATGCCCAGAGCATTTGCAATGAAAGCACAATTTCTGTGGAAAAGAAAATACTGATCTGCTTCTGTAGTGTCAGAAATGAGGTAATCTCTTCCCATTTCTTAGTGGGGAGGAGTGAGGTGATCCTACAGAGGTGGGGAAAAATTGCTCCTTGCACTTTGGAAACAGTCCCCTGGAGATGCCACACAATCACAAGTTTTGCTAGGTTTGAAATTTAGGGGTCAAGATTATTGCAAAGACCTGGCTGGAAAAAGGCAGTGTCTTCAAAGATTGTTCTTCACCTGCGAGCAACTGAGGACACGAAGGAATCCTACAAAGCCATTCTTCACCTCTCTGTGTTAGATCAAGAGGATGGGATTTACCAGAAGTATCGTCCTCCCAGTTATGTATAAAACAGCTCTCAAAAAACAAAGACTGCAAGGAGGAAAGTTTGGATTAGCACTCTCTTAATTCTTTCAGTATGCAGCAGATCAGCTGCTGGTCTTATAATTTAGCCATATCCTAGTGGTCCTCCATAAGGACAGCAAAATATACCTGCCTAGTCACTGGATGACTCCTTTGCCAACTTTCAGACTACTAGAGGTCATCAAAGATACAAACTAAACAAAACCCAAGGCTGTTAACAAAACTACCTCTTGTTTGTTAGCTTCATTCTTCAAGGTTGCTAAATTATTTTTGCTAGAAGTTCAAAAAATGCTTCTTTTCTTCCTGGAGGAGGAAGCACTGAAATGCCAGACCAAGCCATGGCAAAGCCATGAGAGGCTGAAAACCGGTACCTTTGCTAGGAAGTGTCAGGCACTCTCAAGAGTGCCAGTGTTCAGCTCTTAGGGAGATACTAGCTTGAGGCACAGCCTCTGCTGTAAACATTTTTCTAGTGTTTTTTCTCAGAAAACTCTGAAAACTGTCTGTTGTTTGCAAGATCCAGAGCTGGAAAGCAAGGCAGCAATTTGCTTCATTGATAGATTTATGTCTGGAGCTTCAACTACTTTCAGATAAAGCAAGTAGTGTATATGACAACACATCCTGTCAAGTAGCAAAGAAATCTTAAGCCCAGAACAACAAAAAAAAAAACAAAAAAACATACTGTCTGTGTTATTTTTTCCCCATTCAAAGTTTTGTATTGATTGTATTAAGCTATCCCAAGACAGAAAATTGAGGCAAGGACAGAGGGTGCACTGAAATACAGAGGTGTTTTACACGGATGTATCCACCATGCTCTTTATTTACTCCCTCCCCCCGCCCCCCCCTCCCCCCCCCCCCCCCCCCCCCCATGTAGTCTCACATTTAACAGGTTTTGTTGTTGCTGTTTTGTTTGGCACTGGCGGACAGCAGCGAAAGGTGTGCTTGGTGAGATGGGACACTCCAAACCTGCCACAGCTGATTGAACTATGAAACTGGGCAGACAGTAAGATAGGTGTTTCCTAACGCAGAGTAGGCACTCATATTTTAAAATTAGTTGAGCCCTGATATTGGGAGAAATTCTTTATTACATGAGATTGCCACAGGTTTTGCAAATGACTAGGAACCTTGACAACTGACTATCTTGCATCTAATATGTTTTAAATTAAAAATCCAATGTGAAAATGTGCCCTGAAATTAATGACCATTGTATGCCCGGCAGTTTTATCTTACCATTTGTAATGCAATAAAAGAGGATCAGATAAACACAGGCATAACCTCTGCCACAACTGATAATGTAAAACATCCCTTGTATCATTTGTCTTTCCTTTAGGCAGTATACAAAAGACATAAAAATGAACAATTCATGCCTAAACAAAGAGAAGCTTGAAAGCAGTGCATGTCAGATGTTTACTCTAGGTCATTATTAGGGCGTTGAGTGGATTTGCTTATAAACACAGGTTACTTTGTGGGTAGGGAAATGTGAGAGATAAAGCGTTTTCAGAAACAAGACGTCTTTTAAAGGCACAATGTTGCTTTTTCTAGCATGCACAGTAAGTTACAGATAATTTTTTTTTATGGGATATGAAACACCGTCTCATGAGCAGTGTAAAACATAATGTGCTGTAGAAACAACGCTTTTTCTCTCCACTTTGTGCAAATGCCATTTTTCGCTACACAGTGAATCTGAGCTTGCCTGGGTCTGAAATGAAATCAGAAGAGCACCCTATGACAGATGGGTATGCAAACCTCTGATGTGCTGAAGAAAGATCTACTTGAGACCACTGGGAGGTGTTCCTTTGGTAGCTTTCACTTGAACCTAAGTTTGAAACATGGGAACTTTCAAGAATGTCACCTCTTTTTATGTTATCCATTTTAACCATTCTTATTCATTGCTGAGTTTACACCCAGTCCAACCAGAGGCAGCAGAAGAAAAAGCACCTAAACAAACAGAAAGAGCCTTGGGGATTCAGTAATGGGTACAGAGCGTGCGTGCAGTAATCATTCTTTTGATTTGTGTTCTGATATGTTTTCTACTTGCCTCGCAAAGAATGCATGCTTTCCCTCTGGACTGCAAATAATCTGAATCTGGATAAAACCATTACAAAGTGCCCTTCAAAACACTGAGCCTGCATTTGAAATGAATGTGTGACAGAAAAGCTCAACATGAGAATTACGAAACTTATGTTAAATGTAGAGGAGCTGGAGCATAGCAAACATCCTGCTGTGGATTTTCCTTATTCTGTCCCTTTCCTGACTTCTCAGCCCTTTCTTTAAAGTGAGTCACCACCATCTATGAGCTTGAAGATGTGGCATCTGTCTAATTAACAAAACAAAGCCAATGCACACCAACATAACCCCTCCAGAGAGGAAATCTACTTCCTGGCAGCCCGTGCTGCCTGCTCCCAGTGGTCACAGTGTGCTGTCCTTCCCATGCCTGCAACACTTCCCAGGTCTTCCCAGGCAGCTTTTCCATTCTCCCTGTGGCTCATGCAACTTTTTGCATGAATACCAAGTGAGGCACATCATGCAGTCACGTTACTCTAAGTATACAAAGCATACTGAAATGAGGTGATTAACATGGTTGCTTGGCAAATATTCATTACTTCTTGGCAGGTATTGTCACTTAGTGATCCTAGAGTGAATGCAAGCATCCCAGTTAAAGGCACAGGAGGTTGAAAGCAGAAACAGCATCGTTGGGTTCAACACCATCAAGTGTTGCAGTACATGCAGGTTGTGTGCGTCTCCAGACTGTATGGGCAAACCTTTAACCACAGCTGGTGACTAGGACTCGGCAGTGGCACGTAACTAGCACTAGACAGCAAAGTGGTTTTTCCTTGTTAAATTTATTAATTGGGTCTATAACACAACATTACAATCCTGATTGCCCTGCTCATGTGCAAGGGATGAGAGGGACTAGGCACCATGCTTGGAAGAGTCACCTTGGTGTCACAGTACCTCTGGAAACGCTCCCTCTTTTCAGCTTCCCAGTGCAAACAGCAGTTCCCAAGCCGTGTTAGCCATCATGGGGGCTTGGTGGATGGGCTGCCCTGCACAGCTAGTCCCTGGGCATAGCACAACAGGCCATCATCCTGAAAGCATGCCCAGCCTCTCCAGATGGCTGCAAAGGAGCATCTGAAATGTCCCATTTGCAACAGCTGCTGTCAAGAAGTCCCAGGCTGAGGAAGGCTGGAGGTGTTATCAAGCACACAGGAGGGAAGAACAAGGTTAATGAGACTGCCCAATTGAGAAATAAAGATGAATGTGTAATACATTACACATGGGCTTTGGTTTGTAAAGGACCCTACCAGCAGCCATGGAAAAAGTACAAGTTTTGAGTCTGTGCCTAGCACTGAGTTTGCTGTCCCAAGGACTCCTAAGGAAACCAGTTCATACAATTTAAAGTTTTAGAAAAGTTCTTGTCCTGCCAAAACTGATCACATGTTAAAAAGAATATGATTTACTTGTAGATCTGTTTCTATTGCTTTTTTGATTTAGATATACTTTTGGTCTAGAATAACAGCTTTCTTCCTGTGTTCATTCTCCAATAAAGTCATTATCCTGTGGCTGTAATAGTCACTCTACTGAATATTACAGTCATGTCACAAATTTAGCTTTACTGTTTCACAACAGGATGCAGTGAGAGGGGAAGATGGGATGAAAACAACAGAGGATGGTGACACATAAAACCTCTTAATCTGCTAAGCCCTTTCTTATCTTTTGATTTCCATAGCTGTTTGGTAACACCTCCAGCTTTCCTCAGCCTAGGACTTCTCCTTGACTCCTATCCTTGGCTCCCACATTAAGGCTGTCCTGTTTCTCTCACTGTCATCTGCTGAAGTTCATCTCCTGCTATCCCTCAAAAGCCCACACTTTGGACTTTGTTCCTATGCTTGCAGTTATTCCTTTGTTACCAAGGGATATGCTTGTCTGTGGATCAGATTATACCTGTATGACTGATAAAACTTGGAGAAAAGGCCTAAAGTTATCAGCTGGATGCCCTGTTTCTTCCTGGTCCATTCTCACAGTCACTCCCCACCCTTCCTCCTATGGCAACCTCACTGGAAGGGGTCTTACTCATGGATTCCAAATATGATCTTCACCTTCCCCAAAATAAATCTGTTATTGCAGCTGAAATACACATAAAATAGTCTTGCTTTGGCTCAGCCACAAGTCTCTGAAGCAACCTGACGGAGGCTGGTAGGAGTGGCAGAGTCTCAGCAGAGGCACAGACAGGCCAGGACACAGCCCCAGAGGAATTGTGCCAGAGTGGGGATTTATGGTACACCAAAGAAAGGCTTTGGGATTTGATGCCTCATCCAGTTCTCATTAACACGCACTAGGAGTCCTGTCACTAGCTCAGAGAGAAACTGGGCCAAGTCTTACACTCTTTTAAAGTTATTTAAAGTCTTGTCACCATCAACATCCATTTGCCATGCTTCTAAATGTCAGGATTTAAAGTTGTTTTCCTCAGATGTTATTCGGCAGCTTTCCATGATATATTCCATTTCATATCAAATTAAATTATGCTATTCTATAAGGATGTATATTCTATAGGAACCACTGTCATATTCCCTTCTAATGGAATCAAGCACAAAATTCAACAATCTTTTAAAATTCTATCTGCTAAAAAATGAGCTGGTAATATGAAATTCCTCCCACATACTCCCACTCTAATGTTTCTCTAAAATCTATTTATCTTAGTCACGACCTTATGAGCATGAACAGAATGTGGCAAACATTTCTCAGTGTAAGAATGTGTCTAAACTTTGGAAAAAGTTGTTATAGCTGAAAAGGTATAATTTCCATACAGCATTCAGGTTATATACTGTAATAAAAAAATACAAATGCCAGAAAGGTTTTACTTTGTGGTTTGCACTACTTGAAATAACTTCTCTCTGTTAATTTTGATGGAGTACTGCAAGTCCTCTCAGCCCCCATGGACATCAGTGGAAGCTGAACATTGTCAGACCCTGCTAGCAGACATTCAGTAACTCACAGGACTAAACCCTTTAAGAAATTAATTTCCAGCTGACAAAACTGCTCACTTAGGGTAATTTTCCGCTGATATTGAAGCCAAGGGGAGTTTTGCATTATCTTCAAGGATAACAGGACAGTGTCTTCAGAAATTGTAATAAATTAGTAAGGGACATAGAAAAGGAGTGCTCTTAAGTGTGTTTTGACATTTCATGAAAAATCTGAATAACCATAAATAGAAAGGATTAAGAAGTATCCAAAACAAATGTGCTGGTTGAACATTGTTTGATTCTACTAGAATTGCTTGGATTTTTCTAGAACACTCTTTATTTTCTTGAGGGATGAACACTAAACAATAAACACACTCAGATGACAATATCATTAAGGATTAATTTGCATCCAAAACAAAAGTTGAACTGCCCAAGGAAAAGAAAAAGACTGTCCACAGAAACACTGAACTGTCCCTGTGTATGTTTTGGTATAGATCCAAGAACAATATGTTCTGGAAAAAAGATGATGTGCCAGAGAAGTTCACCCCTGGTCAGGCATTCCCTAAACTCTAGAAACGTGTAATCTGAGATACCAAAAATATGTCACAGGCATGTTCAGTATTTATGGATGCCATTTAGCAAGCATGAGGTCAGAGGCAATGAACTTGCTCCATAATGTTGTTCCATGTTATTGCATATGATAGAAATGAACAGACTTTTTTCCACTCTAAACGGCAGTATTTATTACACTGTATACCAATGCTGAACTAGGGAATGGTGCCTACTTTGCTCACATTTCTAGTACTAGTCTGGAAAGTGAGACAAGTTACTGTGCTTCAAACTGAGAAACCTATTTAAAAATGCATTTCTTTTTAATTTATAATTGTCACTTTGAAGAGTATTCCATAGTTGGGTGGCCATATAGGAAGTAACGTAATTCACACTCAGTTTGGGAGACCAATACACTGCAAGCACATTAAAATGTTTTCCGTTGACTTATGAGTCAGAGAAATAAATGCAAGTCACACGCCTCTCACTTACCCAAAGTCTACAGCAGCATGACTCTGCTGAGTTCACTCCAAGACGTCTGTCCTGAGAAAAGGTGTTGGTTATAAATGAGCTGTGGAAGGCTATCTTGAGAAAGTTTAGAAAGACTCCTCCTAGGACTACAGATTTCTGTCCAGACTGAACAACTGGTACTCTGAGCTTTGTTTTTGCAGGATAAAAACCTAGAAGTTTACTTCAAAAACAACCAAACAAGACCAATCCCTACCCAACAACACCCCAAAGTTTAGGTTTCCTTCATCTATCATGCATTAGTCATCATGCTCGTGTCAATGCCTTTCTCAGCAAAAAAAGAACTTGTGTAGGCAAATAAATTTTGGTTCCAGGCATTAAGTAAGAGCTCAAGAAGTCCAGTGAATGTTTCATCCAATAAAATTCTTACTTCTTTTCTAGGTACAGTTTTCAATCAGATCTACTTTTTTTTTTTTTAATTATTATTATTCCATTTCAGGATATTGTGTCTGATCTTTCACAGAATTTGTAGATAGGCTAGACCTGGCATTAGGAAAACCTATCGAGGTTGAAATCAGTAAGACCAGGGGAGGAAGGAATACAATTAGGCTTAAAATGGAAATTCTGCTGGTTTTTTGTTTATGAAGTAGCTGTTGGCACTATGTGGCATCTTTCTCCTCTCTCTAAGTGCACAAGTCCACCAGCTAGCAGCCCATAGGAATTGTGCAGGACACACACCTGTATGTCCTTTTCTGGGATGACCTTCCTTATAGCTCAGTCTTTCTGTTCCAGTCCTTCATTATCTTTCCCAGTAGCAGGGTCTTCCTAGTGTCTCACCTGAATTTAAATTGCTCCAGCTTAAGCCTAAGACTTGTCTTGGTCGCCATGGATGTGGAAAATAAATCATCCCCACTGCAATTTTTTGTTGCTATATTTGTTAGGATTAATTCCTCCCTCTGTCCTCTGCAAGGTTGGCTAAAATAACCCCAGATGGTTTGTTCACTTCCTTTCTACACTCCTGGTCAGTTTTAGTGGTCTCCTCTGGACTTTCTACTGTTGATCTACATGTTTTTCAAAAGACATCACCCAACACGGGACTCAACCCTGCAGCTGTGCAGGCAGTTTGGGCTCACTGGGGCTGAACAGATTGGAAGGATTTCTCACACGTCTTAAGTTTCTGTTTATACTACTATAACTTTTGCTGGTTTTGTAAGTATTTCCTCTTCCTCAGCTCATGATTCACAATGGTCCTCTGATGGTCTCATGAAGAACCTGTGTTTTGCCAGCTGGTCTCTATCCTATGTTTATTTGATGAAGCCTTCCCAAGAACAGTACCTTGCATTTTACATTATTGACACTCTACTTTTCCAGAGCATCTTCCCCAGCTGTCAGAATAATTTTTTATTTTAGCTTTATTTTCCAAATTAACTGTGGTCAGTCCCAGTGAGGTGCCTTTTGAAAATTTAATAAGTGTACTTTATTTTTCCCCATATACATTGATATTAAAAATATTGAAGAGAACTGGACCAAGGACTGACTCTTACAGCACCTCACCACCTGCAATTTGTTTTAGTTGTACATCCTGGTTGTTTCTTGTTACCCAGATAATATTGCCGATGTCTTAGAGGCTACCCCATCCAGGCTATTCTTACTTGGCCAGGTTAGAAAAAAGTCATATGAAATAACGTGAAGATCTCGCTAAAATCAAAATATTGGATCACCCCTGTTTCTCTGTCTGAAAACTGTTTATCAAGTGGTGTTAGACTGATTGGCATTGTTTATTCTTGGTAAATCTATGCTTGCTTCTACTCACCTTGTTCTCTCCTAGATTTTTAAAAACAGTTTGCATTAATTATTTCAATGTTTTCCAGGAGCTAAGAATAACCTGGGAGCTCCATAATTCTGAGCTACTCTTGTTTTATCCCACTTCACAGAGGTAGGCACTTTGTTCTTTCCCGCTTTCTGACATCTCACTCTTCTAGAGCAGGCTGTTAATGATACTACTAATAGTGCTGAGACCGCATCCAATGGTCCTTGTATTACTCTGTGAATGAGGGTCACTGAGACCAGGAAGTGTGAAAACATCTGATTTACCTGCAAACTCCTTGAGCATTGCCTTAAGGATGGAGTTATACTGGCTGAGGAAAACAGCATCCTGCAACAGTCAGCATTGGTTTGCCCTGGTGATTGACAAATTGTCCTGCACAGGAGCATTCTAATACTAACACTATCAGTAGTTTGATTATGATCAATAGATATTGTGATAGGCCTGTGAAAAGTGCTGTTTGATGACTTCTACATGAAGGCAGTACAAAAATGTCTCTTAATTCAATGTATCAAAATATGAGCTGAGAAGCTGGCAGATAAATTATTGGAATACAGTCTTTGCACTGATAAACTTTTGAACTTTCATTGAACTTGTATATTAAGAATAGGCAGTTTTTCCAAGAGGAAAATTCATGAGGCAACCTACAATTTTTCTTTCACATATTTAAGGAAGATGTTCGATCTAGTAAGGAAATAATAGTAATTTATCTCTTTGATAATTGAGAAGGATTATAGTTCTATACACAGAAAGAAGCAGCCATCACCTGCTCTCTGAGTCACAGTCCTACTACAGAGGTAGATACCACCTTAACCGGATGAAGCCTCAATATTTTGGTTTAGGAGACCAAGGAAGCTTGCATCTCCCTGTGGAATGAAAACATCACTATCAGCCTCTTGCTGTCTCACTCCTGCCTTAAGACTTGGCACAAAATTACTAAATCCTCTTTCTTCCTCATGCCCTTTTCCTTAAAATGAGACAGTCATTTCCCCTCGTGCATGCAGAAGCTGGCTCTAGGGACATTGTCCTAATAGTTACAAACCTGCCTTCTTCAGGCTGGGCAAATTTGCAATTCTCTGTCCAGCATCCTGCTCTAAACAAACTGGAATAAACTAAAGGTTTATATATAATTCATGATACCAGTGAATTTTTTACTGCTGACCCTGTGGTGAAGGAAGACTGAATCCATTAAAAAACATCATCTGCCTTCAGCGCACAGGGCGCAAACCATAAGATTTCCTGACCAGTTTTGTTTCATCCTACCTAAAGTACAACTCAAGGCAATGAGATAAGCAGAAGGACATACCTGAAGGACTGATTTGCAGACAAGCCACCTCCTTCAGCCACTGAGGGCATGGAGGCTGTGCCTTTTTGACTCTCATTGAGCAAGCCCAATCCCTTAAAATCCTGTAAGCCATGAGATCTGCCGTTGGGCAGTGATGTTCAGGTGAAGATGTCACATGTAGGTCATGTGAACATGGAACACGTGTTCATCCCATGAAAAACACCACAGATTCAGGAAAGTGGGCTGCCAGGGGTTCTGCTTTCTCCACTTCCCCTGGGTCCAGCTCACCTGCCCTGCTCAGTGAGTTAGATGGGATGGGGGAATCTGAAGAAAAGTGATTGCTAAACACAGCTCTCCAGACTTTCATTGTCCATTTTTGGGGAAGGAGGCTGTGAATGATCCCACCAGCTCCCAGGCTGGCCACACCAAGACCTTCCCATCTCCCCTGAAGCGCCATGACCAAACTCTCCTTCTGCAGCTTCCCCATTCAGTTCCCTCTGATCAGTTGCTTTCTCATGCTTTGAACATGAGCCTTCTACCCTGCATGCTCTGGTGCTCTGGAGCAGCCTTCCATGCACTTCTCTCCTCTCTCATCAGGAACATATCCTTTTCCACCCTAATCTTTCTTTCTGGTCCAGTTATTCAGTAATTCCCACCTGTAACCTCAGCCCAGACCCTTTCAAAATGGAAATCTCCTGCTAAACTAAACAGGCTTTGAATCCATTCTATGTTAACTATTTTTAGGGTGCTGAGGACTGCCCTACTTAAAGAAGTCCTCTGCAACAGCTCTTGCATGCGCAAAAGCTGTTGCTTTCTCCTGTGATTATAAATGAAAATTTCTGTAGTTCTGTAGAAAAATTAACTTATAGAAGTGAGCATTACACATGTTTCTGTGAGGTCAGACATGTGGGATGATGTTAATCTAGCCAAACACAGATACCTGCAGATGGATTAGCCACCCTAAGGACACTTAGCAGAGAAAGGAGAGAAATCAGCGCTGCCAATATGGGAATGAATGTATCCTAAAGCAGGTGTGGGGTTGATGAACTGACAACTTCTGAGATGAAACCCATCTCTGATGAAGGTACTCCCAAGACGATGATTTTCCAGACAGAAAGCCTTATGTTGGTCTCCCAGGAGGATCTCTCTGAGTACTGATCTGCCTTTTCCAGGGTATTTTAACTTTATTTTCCAGGATATCATTGTAAGTCAGTAATCTGCAAGATATAAAAGAGTGTGTGCCCAGAAAGCCTCTCTGTTGCGAGAAGGCAGACCCATGGGTATCTCACTGCTTCCTCCAGCACTGCAGAAAGGGTTCACAGCTCTGCTGCTCCGTGGGCATTTCTTGAAAGTGCTCATGTTGAGGAGCAAACTCAGCACAGAGGTCAACAGGCTCACAACAGCCCACTTCTACCTGAGCAAATGCTCTGACCCACCAAAACTAAGTGGCCACTTGCAAACCACCTGTGGGGAATGGTCCCTGAACAGTGTTTGGAATCTGGACCCCTGTCAGCCCAGATGTCACCCTACCATCTTGAGGACTTGGTTGTGCAGATTATCCTGTCCCAGCTCCTGGGAACAATCCCGAGCACAGCTTGTTTTACCCTGTCATTTGCAGTAATGTTTTTCCTCTTTCTCAAAGCCTCACGCCCACTTACTGCCAGATGATCCACCCTTGTGGCAGCTTTAACAGTTTAATGTCCTCTTTGCTGCTGGTCAGGAGACAAGTTGCAAGCAGTACTGATTATTCCCCAGCAAATAATTTCCCCACTGTTAGCTCCACAGGTAGGAGCCACACTGACATCTGTATCCTTTCTGTCACTTTTCATGCCATTTGTTTTGCTTCTAAAAGTCTCCTGGCAAGGTTAAAGGTTAAATTAATTCATGCAAACTGAGGCTTTCCTGCTGCAGATAGAAACTGGAACAGATAATTTCTTTCTTCTTTATTCAATCATGAATTTAAACTTGGACATACCTTTCCTGTCTAGCAAATTTTGTCCAAAATATTACCATAGGATTGTTTTTCATTGGAAAATGTGAAGCCGTTGGAACCCAAGGCCTCAGCAAGGCTATGAGAGCATGTGCTCCCTGAAAGACAACGCAAGGGAGAAGTCAAACCCAAAGAGAAAACTCCCACCTCATCAAAATGAAACAATTTTGGTCTTATCAAAATTAAATTATATAGAATGAAGTTGAAATAAAATGTTCTTTCTATTTGATTTTTGAAGCCGAGTTATATTGGGTTTGCATGGCAAGGTTGTTGGGTGGGGGGGGCAGCGCTACAGGGATGGCTTCTGTAAGAAGTTATGAGGAGCTTCCACTATGTCTGACGGAGCCAATGCCAGCTGGCTCAAAGACAGACCCAGTGCTGGCCAAGGCTGAGCCCATCAGCAATGGTGGTGCGCCTCTGTAATACCATATTTAAGAAGGGAGAAAAGAAAAAAGGAATACAAAAAAACTTCAGCTGGAGTGAGGAGTGAGAATATGTGAGAGGAACAACTCCACAGACACCACCAGGGTCAGTGAAGAAGGAGGGGGAGGAGGTGCTCCAGGCACCAGAGCAGAGATTCTCCTGCAGCCCATGATGAAGACCATGGTGAAGCAGGCTGTCCCCCTGCAGCCCACAGATGTCCACGGTGGAGCAGATCTCCACCTGCAGCCCAGGGAGGACCCCACGCCAGAGCAGGGGGATGTGCCTGAAGGAGGCTGTGACCCTGTGGGAAGCCCGCGCTGGAGCAGGCTCCTGGCAGGACCTGTGGCCCCGTGGAGAGAGGAGCCCATGCTGGAGCAGGTTTGCAGGCAGGACTTGTGACCCCGTGGGGGACCCAGGCTGGAGCAGTCTGCTCCTGGAGGACTGCACCCTGTGGAAGGGACCCACGCTGGAGCAGTTTGTGAAGAACTGTAGCCCATGGGAAGGACCCACGTTGGAGAAGTTTGTGGAGGACTGTCTCCAATGGGAGGGACCCCATGCTGGAGCAGGGGAAGAGTGTGAGGAGTCCTCCCCTGAGGAAGAAGGAGCAGCAGAGGCAAAGTGTGATGAACTGACTGAAACCCCCATTCCCCGTCCCCATGCACCACCCGGGGGAAAGAGGTAGAGAAATCAGGAGTGAAGTTGAGCCCAGGAAGAAGGGAAGGGTGGGGGAAGGTGTTTTAAGATTTAGTTTTTATTTCTCATTATCGTACTCTGATTTGACTGGTAATAAATTAAACTGATTTTCTGCAAGTCAAGTCTGTTTTGCCCGTGACAATAATTGCTGAGTGACCTCTCCCTGTCCTTATCTCGACCGGTGAGATTTTCGATATATTTTCTCTCCCCATCCAGTTTGAGAAGGGGAGTGATAGAGCAGCTTTGGTGGTCACTTGGCATCCAGCCAGGGTCAACCCACCACACAAGTCAAAAATATTTTAAATCCCAGCTTTTTGCCCTGTTTGAAGCTCTGTTGCGGTGTCCCTGCCTCTTGGGCAGTGGAGAATGAAGTTCTGGGTACTCCTTGCGTGGCAGTGGATATGCAGAGACACTCAGGAACAGCAGGGTGGCAATATCCTGGACACAAGTGTGATGAATTTTTTTATCATCTTATCTGTAAAGAGATTGAAGTGAGGCAAGTCTATTAGGTTTGATTTTCCAACATAAAAAATGTTACCGTGAGAGAGTTGTTCAGATGTGGCATCTGCCTCACAAAACACCCCTCACCGAAGACACACTGCAGCGACCCTCTCCTACTCCCCTCATTTTATATGAGAATCCCTTTCTCCTTTCTCCCTCTACCCCCACTCTGTTCCCTGAGGAAATCAGTATTAAGACATTTCTTTCCACCTTCTTTGAAGTATCCCAACACCCCAGACCCAAGTGGCTTCTCCCTTTAGCAGTATTGGGTACTCCAATTGCAATATGTACTTTACATGCAGATCTTAGTGATTAGGTTAAAATCAGTTTTTTCCTTGAAGATGAACAGCAGTGTCCCCTGAAACAAAAACAATTTTTTTGAAGCAGATCAATAGCACATGGAAAGCATTGTTAAATTGAGCACCTACCTTACTGTATACACTAGCAAACTTATGTACAGAAATTTCAAGACAAAGGTATACTGGAGAGAGTGATAATAATAGGGTTAAAACCAGCATGTGAGACTGTGACAGCAACTTTTTAAAATCAGGTTGTGTGGAAAATAAATTAAAATCCTAAAAAATATAGAACTCAAACCATTTGGTTCTCACTCAAACTGTGTAGTCATCAGCAGTTTTAGATCATAGCAGAGACTGTCGGTAGTGGTTTCATTTCATAACAAAAAGTTGGTGAATCTCTAGCTCTTAGGAGTCAGCAAAGAAGACATACAAAAGCAAAGAAGATGATAAAATAAAAAAGAATTGCCATTTTTTTTCTCCAGAAGACAGTACTAGCTCACTTTTGCAAATCCATAAGTTGAGGCCAAAAATACAGGATTTTCTGTGCTACCTTAGATGAGATCAGTGCCTCCTGGAGACACAGAACACTAAATAAGACACTGACAACTCTCTTGGCTTCCTTACATAACACCAAACGAAACTGGGTGAATCAGGCATCAAGCTGGGATGCTCTTTTCTATTCTCAGCTCTGCCCATAACTGGCCTCAGAGCTTTTGGCAAGTTCTTCACATCAGAAGTTTCATCAGGAAAAACCCTGTGCTCCCACACCCTCTGGTTTGGACAAGTCCTTTTCCTCACACAGCACAATGAGTGGAGATGGGCACACATATGGAACCTAGACAAATGCATCCCACTTCACATGCTCCACTGAAGCATATGGAGGACATGGTACTACAGCCCACGAGAAGTAGCAAAATTCTCCAAAAGCTAGGGAAGAAAAAGGTCTCCTTAGGACTGATCACCCTGCAGTTGCAGCAAGGGTTTCTGAAAAGCCTCACTTACCTGCCATATGATTTGTTATTACAGACATATGCAGACATATATTTAGCTTAGCTTTTGTAGAATTAACCCGTCCAATGCCCTTTTTCCACTCATTTTTAATGCAACATGTGCAGAGGGCAGTAATTTTTCCCTGTTTTAGGCAGAATGACAGAAAAGGAGACATGGTGTTCTCCAGAAGCTAGGCTGTAGAAAGTGAAGTACCTAGTATGAAAGATAGATCAGGAACACTCCAAGAAAAAATATTTTCATCAGGATTCAGGAGAGACCTCATGGTCTGCTGACTTGTGTGGTCTCCAGCAGTTTGGCAGGTCCTTGTTTGAGCTTTTTCTTATTTATAGGAGTGAAACAGCTCCAGCATGAGAAACTGAGAGAACGGTATTTGTGATACAGCTTCAGAGATCTGGGAAAGTTTTACAAAAATAGTTGTGAGCAGGTAAATAGCACAGATGGCACTGGCAAGAAAAGGAGCAAAATATCTGCCTTGGTTAAGCTTCAACAGTACAAGGAAAAGTTAAATGTCCTCAAATAAAGTGACATGATGAACTCCAGATAAAGGTGCTCAGGAGACGGGCTGAGGCATTAGCATTATCCCTGGGTATTCCCTGAATAATAGGTGAGGAGCCAGAAGGCCCAAAATGATGCAACTCTTGAACAGGGGGACAAGGAGAGGGGAGACAGCTCTGCTTGATTTCAGCATTCATGAAAAACATCACAATGCAAGGTTTATAAAGGAACAGTGATTCAAGCCAGTTTTACCTTGCATTGGAGAAGTTTTTGAATGTTCTCATAAAGACCAGAACAGACCCTGACATCAAAAAGCTAAATGTGTCCCCAACTTGTATGTCAAGGAAAGATACTAATAATTCTGCCATGACTTGGTCATGGCTGCCTGGGTTTGTTTCCATCCTCTCTGTGTTTTTTGTTTGGTACATGCAGGAAAGGTGCTACACTGGAGGACACACCGGAGAGTCAATCCTCCAGAAAGCTCCCTGCGTACTCCATGGTCAGCATCACCACTGCACACCTGACTCACAAGCATGGGATTGAGTGCAAGCATAACAGAGCTGCACCATGTGGCATACGTGTTCTATCAAAACAACTCGTATTTTGAGTATTAAATATTCAAGACAAGTAACACAGGAAGAAGTTGTGCCCCATGAATTATTCACAGTAATTTGGTGTTTTGAAAAGTGAATATTTGATAAACTGTGACTTGTTTGTGGACAGTTTGTAATCAGAAAGAGATGAAAATCATCAATACATTACTCATTACAAATTATTTGTTCATTTCTAGTATCAGGTTATCTGAGCTGCTTACTCATGCTTACAGCTTCTCTCTGCAGCCCTCCCCAATGTTGTGTCAGACAGTGCTGGGTGTCCAAAGGAGCCCAGGGCCCTCGTTGCTCACCTGAGGTCCTGCTGTGCAGCAGAGCTGTAGAGCCACGCTGGCACAGATGCCCCTCACCCTTCCCCACTGCATGGGTGATGCTGTGGCACTGGCTGCACCCTCTGCAGATCTGCTCTCCCAGGGCTGAGCAGGGTTTGGGAGCTGGGGAAGTGTGAGGCAATGGCATGATGAAACTTGAGGAGGAGAGAATATAAGAGTAACTCTCCTTCCTCGCCCTTCCCTCCTCTTCCACAGGCAGAAAGCAGCCCTAACCTGCACTCAGGTTAACAGCATGAGGTAAAACAAGTGACTGGGTGGTTGCAAGCAATTCTCAGGGTCAGGCTCCCCTGCAAGCCAGTGTTTAGTGGTGATAAAGGCTGGACCAGCGGGGCCCCAGCCCTGCTCGCAGCAGTGGAAGGCATAGTCAGGTCTGTTCCTTCTCCCACTTGGTATTATACATGTTTACTATACATAGCACCTGCTGGATTTTTTTTAAAGAACCTCTGGCTGGAAACACACCCTTTTTTCTTCATCCGTTTTCTTTTTTCTTCAGTGGCAAAATGTAAAAACAGAGAAACGCAGAAGGGAGAGAGATACCGGAAGAGACCAAATCTGACATTCAAGTTCCTCCTTCTGCCTCTAAAACAGCCCAGGTTCTTGCAAAGATTTTTTTGATAGACCACACTGAACAATGGGATTGACTTAAGAAACCCTTCCAACCTTGAAAAATGGAAATTAAGGCAATAATTTTCTGCAAAAGTATCTTAGCACTTGTTGATCAACACAGGTTACCTCTGCCAAAGCAGGGTTCAAAATGATCCAGACAGTACACAGAAGAAAATCAGGCAAGCCATGTCATGATACCAGTCACAGTATCCTCATGCTTTGCTGCTTTCATGTGGGGAAATGGCTTTATCTCTGTTCATCTCTGTCTCAGCTCTGCCAGTTGTTAAACCATGACAGAATGTTGTCTTTTCTTCTGCAATTACTTAGACTTCCTAGTAGGCTCTTGCAATGGATGGTAGCAAGCTTTTTGGAAACCCAAGTACATTTCATTTACCAATTCTCATCTGATCTCTTTCCTATAACAAGTTGTGTTATTGTGACTAAAGGTATAATTTTATGTAGCTTAATTCACCTGAGATAAAGTTGCACCATTCATCATTCATGAATATGTAGACACCCATTATCAGTTGAAACCTTGCTTATCTTGGTCCAGCTTGCACTGGTGAATTTACAAGTACAAGTTAAATGCATATAACACATTTGAAGATTTTCTTAAAAAAATAAACATACAGAAGTTCCATCACTTTAACCAAAAGCAGATCCTGTGTGGTGCTGTATACGAGCCCTAAGGGATGGGTGACAATGTTTCTTTTTGCAGAAGATGCAAGGAATACAGTTCTTGCAGAAGGAGCTAGTAAGTTTATCACGTTTTAAATTGCCAGATGCTCAAGCCATGGTTCTTCTTAGTGTTTCATTTCAGGAAGTATTTAATTTCTGTTCTCATTTAGAGGAAGCATAGACTGAGGAGAGAACCTGGGAGGCTGACACTCATCAGGATCTAGAAAGTCTGTTGCTGGCAAAACCTTTCTGGAAATTTGGAGAGTGAACCCAGCTCTTTGTCTTTTGTATATAGCATTGTAGGCACTCTTTTCTGTAACTCTCATTTTTTCTTCTACCAAGTAATCTGTATGTCCTGGTGCCATACATTACCTACTGTGCAATGAGTAGTGGTTTGTGTGAACATCAGTAGTTAAGTATCCCAAATGAATACACCTAATGTAAAGCTGATCTCTATTAATTCTGGAGTCACTTAGGCTCAACACCAATAAAAGGCTGTACTTCTCCATATACATGTCTCTCACTCATGAGTCTGGGAGAAGAAAACTTCACTGTAGCAAAGAGGTAACACAAAATTTGCATGGGAGCCAGAGCATCAGCAAGGCTATAGAGAGAGTAAGTAAAAGTTTCATTACAGACCATCTAGCAAGCTTTCCTCCTTCATCTGCTGGACCCCACCAAGAGGATGCAACAGGGTGTATTGAGGGTATCTGACCTGCAGGCGTAAAGGAATCACCAGTCAACCATCTGGGGGTTGTCTCCCACATCCTCAACTGACCACAGCTTGACCACTAGACATCTCTGCCCTCATTGCCCAGGTTTCCTTGCCCAGAAATTAAAAAAGGCTGAAAGTGGCTGACCTACAATTATACATTACAAGTAAATCAACATGATCCAAACTCAAGCTGCAACCCTGAAATATTATTTCATCCTCCATACCTGGAGGTATGCAAGATGGGAGAGAAGCTGACCCCCCTCCTCTCGGGCTGTGATCCCAGTTTTTCTTCCACCACAGGTGCAGAAGTGGAAAAGGAGCTGGGAACACAGCCCAAGAGGAGGAGAATGGGCTGCTCTTCCACCTTCGCCTTCTGGAGGCTCTCATGCACATCCAATGCCCAGTGCAACTCCAGTCCCAGGCACGCTGTTGGAGATTGCCTCAGCCGTGGATTTCTTTATAAGTAACAGGCATTACATACAGAGATGCTCTCAGCAACAACTTAGAATAGTTATGTGCAATACCTGTGACATAATGATAAGCCGGTAGCTGCCAGCAAATTAATTAAAATAGCTTGATAAATGCGCCCATATTGAGAAGTATATGAATGCTTCAACCCCAAAGACTGATAGGAAAGAAAAGTACCCATTTAGAAATAATGGTGCAGTAGCTGTTCCATTTCTGAATTAATATCCTCTGTCAGAAGCTATACAGAAGCTGCTCTACCCTTCTTTCGTACCAGCACATGTGCCAAAAGAATGTGGTTAGTGATGAATAGTATTTGTCCTCAGTACAGGATTTAAACAGGAATAGATACAGAAAGGGGTGTGAGACAGGATGTATGCAGAGGATGACAACTGTGAATTTTTAAGACTGAATGTTAGAAAATACATAATACAAAAAAAAGGCAGCCGTCTTAGATTTGGCAGGTATGGAGGCATTTCTTTCCATACTAATATTTTCCAGAAAGATAGGGGGACATATTTAAGAGCTGTCTCTGTCTTTCCCAAGGTGCTGTCCATTTTCTGTTTCTATCTCTTAGATCCTATGGGCCAAAAAATAGCTTCATCTGCTCAGCCCTCTGTCATCATTAAACAAACTGTATGAGAACAGTACCAATAATACAGAGAAAGAGCTTTTGCCTTAATGGGATCAGAGCTGAAATTAAACCATTCACATAAATAAACAAAATACAAGCTGTCTTCAAAATCAAAAATATATCTAGCAGGCCTGCAAATTGCAAATATTTCCAGACTTCTGTGCTTTAAATGTAAGTCCTTGTCTAGCACTTATGGGTGTTGGGGATCTGATATGGGCTTTCAGCTGACAGCTGCAGCAGCTAACGATGAGTTCATTGGCTGCTTGCTGTCACTTCCTTCTGAGCAACATACCTTGCATAGCAGGGCTGGCAGAAAGAAACCTGTGACGTGATGCACTTCTTTCAGCAGGTTAAGGAAACACACGGGTATGTGCCCAGGAGCAGCCAAGGTAGAGGACGCTCCCTTCCTATCTACTCTGCTACTGAGAAGATAACTTCCAGCAAGAAAGTCAAAAAGACAACTGCTGTAGTAGTTCCCTAGACCTCTGCAGCAATAGTTTCTAGAGCATGTCTTTCAGAGTCTTAATGGTGTAGATTAATTTCCTAGGTGACTTTGTTAGAGGATAATGAACCATTATTTATGTCAAGATTATGTGATTTCAAAAGTCAAAGAGATCACCAGAAAACTGAAAAGGTTATATTTTATTTGCACAATTGGTACAATTAAATAGTAAAATTATCATTTATTTGCCATTTTGATAACAATATTTTTTGAATGTGGCATGGTATAATGATGACTGTATATTTCATATAACCTGCCATGTAGCACAGAAAGGCAGTCTATTCTGGGGTGAATTGGAGCCAGCATTCTGCATGAGTATGTTAGACAGAAATATTATAATCTGCCTAATGTTACCTAATTATAACCACTTCTGACATCTCTTTTTGTATTAGTCGTGTCATTGTGTGACACTTAAACAAGGAAAAAGACTGTAAGATTTAGCTGAGCAGTTCTTATCTTACTGAGCACCCAATGGCATCTATGATGTGACATCAGAAGCAATTATTATACTAGTTATTTATTTATTTATTTATTTATACAGAAGCTCCCTGAAGAGCTTATTGGATTCTCTGTTGGATAACTCATCTTCTCATTTGTAAGGTAGCTGAAATTTGTCTGGACATGTGCATCTGCTTTAAAAGACTTGAAACAGAAGAAAGACAGGAGAGGGACAGACTCTTTTTGGGGTTTTGACATACAAGGATCAGAAAATCAGGTTTAAAGAAAAACAAACAAAAAAAAGTAATGATGTGGCAATAGATTAAGACTTGTCAATGGATGGATAGTATGGAGAAAGCAAATACATGAATAAGAGTGTGGACAGGCATCATCTGTGAAAGAACTAAATTTGTCTGAACTGTTGGATGAGGTCATTGAGAAACAACTGAGCAGCTTGTGTAACTTTGATTTATATCAAAGCATCAAATTCCGAACTTCTCCTAGGATAGTACTTATTGTCAGCTACAGGGTTGGATTTAGAAATGGATGAATATTTCTATAAAGTTATTATAGAAATAAACACTGTCAGGGATGTAACACTGTTGTGTCATTGACCTCTCAGATGCAGATTAATAGGCAAATGCAACAACTAATGGTACAGCTTACTTATTCTTGGACATGATAGCTGACAAATGTCTTGCCAAATAACCACCAAACCTACTAGAGATGATACCTTGTCAGACATGGATTATTAGGTACTCAGAAAAGTATAGAACAATCAAACATAAGTATAGAACAATCAAACATAGAAGACAAATGTGGGTTGACTTGACATGAGAAGATTTAGTTTAAATAAAATGGAGGGCTAAACAAAAATAAGTCTAGAATATTTTCTATTTAAAAAGGAAAACTGCAAAATAAACTAAAGTTATTAATAATGTCTAAAGTGCTAAAGAAATTAAATGTGTGGAATCCAGGAATACTCTTAAGTAAAAGATACAAAAAGTATTGGAACTGAGAAAAAGAGGTGGGTGGGGAAATCATGGAAAGACTTTAGAAATGGCTGGATAAGCTGCCATTTTCAAAAAGCTATTAGGAGTGAGAAAAGAACACCCAAAATATGAAAAAAGCTACTAGGAAAAACACCTGTTGGGGGTCAAAATTCAGGTTTAGCTACACCTTACAGAGAAAATTGGGAGCAAATGATGAAAAAGTGAATTAGTCATATAAATAACAAGGAGAAAAGGGTGGGATAGTGGGCTTGCTTTGCAGTTAGAGAAGGGAGAGACAAGGGAAGTATGACTTCAAATTTAAGTAGTTTGCTGTAGTTTCAATAGAAAGATGTTGACCAGGGAGGTAAGAACAGAATGGCTAATGGAAACGAAGATTTGGGAACAGAGCTCATCACAGCTGGGACTGAAATAAAACTTAAATAACGTAGTGTATTCAACCTGAGGAGGGGGGGTCGGCAGCAGGCTATCCTCACCCAGATCAGTAAAAGACCTGGCATGTGAAATTGCAGGTCCAGAAGCAAGAAATTTTTTATAAATATTTGAAGTTAAAGTAATGCTGCATGATTGCAGAATAGCATACATAGACTCTGTATCTGAGGAGAGAAGAAAAGGGACCTGAGCGAGAAGACTTAGACTCACTTCAGTATTATGAAAGGCTTTAGACAGATGACTGTGCAACAGAAACTTTGGAAAGGTAAATCATGACAGGGCAACTCATTGTCCTGTTTTACTAAAATATTTTATTTTTCTAAAAAGAAGCTGGATTAAATCTAAACTCTATCTCAGCAAAATGTATTATTTACCTATTATTTAATATTGTGCCACATGAGAAACTATTAGTTAGAATGGCGAAAATAAGAGTCAGATTTTAAGAGACACATTAAACTAGCCAAAAACAAAGATAAAACAACATCTCTCTATGAAAGAAAGCTACGGGCGCAGAGATTTACCAGTGCAGCCTCTTATCAATACATTTCAGAGCCGATACTAATTCATTGCCTTACTGTGGCACAGAAAGCAGAGCTGTGGAATGAATGTCAACCAGAGTAACACAGAGGAAAAAAATCTGAAAGAAACTGAGACTGAGACTACAAAACAGGATTAAATGTAACCATCCAGGGTTGGATGGTTCCATCAGGAACTTGGAAATTATATACATTTCTACTAAAAACAGGGAGCTTATCAGCTGGAAACGGTATAACTGGAGAAAGATTCAGATACCTCGATCTCTCTGAGGATGACAGCATGCTGCTACTACTACTGTGCGGCCACACAAGAAAAGCAAACACAAGCCAAGTATGTATAAGGAGCAGTGATGCCATGAGACAAGGCCTTGAGGGAGACAACATCCACACAGAGTTCTGGCTGCTGTGTTTCAAGAAACAGGAGTTAAAACAGAAACAGATATGAGGAAAGACAACTTGCAGTGCTAGGGGACAGGAGAGCCTTTGGAGAGTGGAGGCAAATACAAAATGTCTGGTTTAGCAAATAAAGGCAGAAATGGACTAGAGCTGCCACTTATAAATACTGGGGATGGAGAGGTGCTGTTTAAGCTAAATGTCGTGCTAGAAATAGAGCAAAGGACATCAAATGGCCATAAATAGCCACAGGCTGAAAGTCAGAAGGAGGTTTCTAGGCATCTGAGAAAGTGACCTTTTACAACAAACTTCCAATAGAAATATTGGGAGCAAGAAATCTAACTGGCTTAAAGGTGGATCAGGATAAATTTGTGAAAGGGATGGTATGAGATATGTTTGTGAAGCCACAGGACTACATTCAGACTCCTAGGATGTGCCGCACATCCTCCCACTTTCCATCGTGAAGGAGATGGAGAAGCAGAGCATAGAGCAAGGTCCTGCCATGTGGTGTTAGCTCCCTGTGAACTGACGCACCAGCAGTCAGCAGATGGCAACTTCCAACCTACAGAGTATAGCACATTAATGCAAGGAATTTCCATTTTCCAGTTAGACTTAATTTCTTAGTGGAGTTACAGAGCATATTACAAAGGCTGATTAGGTGTCAGTAACGTTTTTTCTGATTTATACCTTCCTAGAGTCCCTGATGATCTTTTGTGATTGTGTTTACACATCCATGCATGCAAACACATAAACACTGTAATTTTCTGCACTGGAAAAATGAAACTGCTTCAATGAAATTACCACTTGGTGTGGATGCAAACTTTACGGCAGTTATATTAGGCTCTTGATCCATTCCTGTTTAAAGCCCAGGGCATTCTGACCTGGCCCTCACCTCCTATGTATTCACCTTCTGTCAGCCAGCGTGGCTCGTCATTGCTGTGCTGGGACTCTGATGTACAGCCCTGGCATGAGGCTGTGTGTTTTTTCCAGCCCAGAATGGGGAAGGTGATGGCTCAGGAGATGGGTGAAGTCCCTTTCACAGCTGAAGCACAGCTGGGGTTGGATGTCATGCCTGCACACAGTGACGACAAACATGATGGTCCACATGCACTGATGAGAAGCATCAACTGTCTCACCTTTGGTGACACATTAGCAGAGGTGGAGGATTAAGCAATGTGGAGATAGAACCAACAGTCACCAGGAATATGTACCACTGAAGCAAGTGCACTGGAGCTGCACTTGCAGAGGTCATCTTGTGCCTACTCTGCTGCTAAACAGAGGTATCTATGGCTATATGTTCAGTGCATTTCCTCAATTCACTTAAATAATTAAACACTGTGGTAGTCACACAGCATGCAGCAAGAATGACTCCACCACCACCTTCCCAGATACGCAAAACTTTCATTCGTCTCCTGGCATGGAAATCTCTTGTCATCTAGTTTGATGTAGTTAAATTGACGCATCTTGTTAAATCTTGCCTAGTGTCTGACATTAAATTGGAATGTACTAAAGAGAGAATGGCTTGCAATACTGTTTCCTTGATTCACACAATGACTTATTTAAAAACAGGATAAATCTGTTTCTGCAAATCTGCAACTTTCAATTGCCAGACTATTTCTGTACTTTAATTCTTCAAAGAAAAAATTGTCTCTTACACAATGCCTCTGAGTGGGGGAAAAATACAGTTTCAATTTTCATATGTTGTAGCATTATAGGGAAAGATCTCATTTCTGTCATGTTGTATCCTGTCCCAGAACCAATAAATATTTTATGCATTTAATGCATTTATCAACTCTGCTGTATAAAAAGTACAGAAGAACCTATGCAGTGGTGTCAAAGACATCTCATGTATTAAGGGAGTCTGAGCAACCTCTTGGGTGCTTCTCCACCTTGAAATTTAACTTTACGTCTTATCCATCAACTGAGTGAGAAGTGACAACAGTTCCCTGCTCTCCAAGGTAACCGTGCACTGTTTTTGCAGGTGGAAATGCCATTCTTTCAGCAGATGATAGACACTGTACGTTTTCTCACACTGTGAATTTACACAGGTTACTCTTATCAAGAAAATAAGACAAAATTATTAAAGAAGAAGCATATCATTTAATGATCCAAACTCACCTTTAGTTAAATTGGTCCAGAACAAATTGGTCCAGAGAAATTTGGTTCTCGCAAATAATGACTTGGACTTAGAAATTGCTCCAGTCATTTTCTTTTCTTTAACATTAAGATGTTCAAGAGAGTGTAAGGGAATCAGATACCTCAGTATGAAATTCCATAGGATCAAGCTATCTAATTTATGAACCCCACTGAAAAATCCCATTGTGGATTTGTATGCTGGAAATTCCTGTATTAAAAAAAAAAAAATCTTACTATTTTTCTCTATTTATACAAGAGACCATATATACACCCTCATACATATGCACACACACGAACACACATGACACAGAATTTAGTATGGTGTTAATTAAATCCTCTAGTATCACTCAGATGGAAGGCACCACCAATACAGATGAGGACCACAACATCATCTTGGAAGTAGTGGACAATGTTGAGGATGACCGCAATACAATAAGGATTAAATTTATAGTCGGAATTAAGGTCATCTGCTGAGAGGCAAAAGACAGGAACTTTGGCCAGAAAACATAAGGTCATGTTGGCTGGGAACACAATATCAGAGAAAAAGAAAGGTCCTTTCAGTATCACAAAACCAGGACTGAATTTGAACCACCAGCAAGGTGCATGTCTCTGTGAAATGCAGCAGAAAGGAGGTCAATGTCTTTAGCAGAGCAAATGAAAGCTAAGGGAGGTTGTTATCCATGTTTACAAACAGAGGGATAGGGAATTGCTGTTTAAGCAACGGGACAATGCTGGAGCAAGAACATGCTATATATGTCCTTATATGTATATAAGATTGACAGGAACAGATGTAAGGTGGAAATAAGGAGTCTTCCCCAGGGGAGTGAGGTGGTTAAATAACCTTCTCATAAGAATAATGGGGGCAAGAAACCAAATATTACAAGATGGAGCTATTTATTACACAGACCATGCTACAATTCAGCAAAATTATGCAACATAGGCAACTGTTATTCAAGAGAGATCTAAGACTGGTAAAATAAAGGTATTGTACATCAGGAAAGATGCTGTAAAGGTCTGCGAGTGAAATAGTAAGATTGTTCATTGTTCTAACCTGAGGAAGGTTACCTAGAGGTATAATCCTGAGCTTTAATTTGAAACAGATAGTTGGGACTTTCTTACTGTTAGATCCTGTTCTATTGAGCATCCCCTATAACGTCTATTGGTGTCTTTTAGGGGGTGGTTGGTTTATTAATAGCAATGTTTTGCTTTTCTAGCTTCCAGTCAGTCTTCTGTCCAGACAGAAGAGGAGAGCTAAGAACTGGAAATTGTCATCTAAGCTGTATTATTTTTCATTATTATTTTTAAGATCAACCTGTAAGTAGCTTTTCGTATTGTATTAGTTTTACCACTCCATTTTTCCTACTAGTATATCTAATGACATTTCCACTGTTAGGAACTGATTCCATGACTTTGTATGTCCTAACTGACTCAGACCTATTTTTTCCTTTTTTCTCTCTTCTCTTTTCTTTTGGATCTAACATAACTTCCTTGTTACTTTTAGCAATCCCTTGCCTCAGGCTATTTAATTCAACACAGGTTCAAAATCCTTGAACTCTTCCAAAGCCATATTTTTGGCCCTGAAGTTCAAGGTTTTGAAAGGGTCTCCAGACTAGTGAAGGTCCTTCAAGCTACCCTTGCTGTCATAGCAACCCACAAACTTCATAGAGGGACCAAGTGCAATGCCAAAGGTGTCTGCAGAGTCCCCATGAGCAGGATGAAGAGGCAACAGGATGGAAATCTTCCACTCTAGCATGCAGAAGGAGAAGCTGAGCCTGCTGTCTGATTTGCATAGCCACCTATGTGCCCTCTCGCAGAGTCAGGGAGGTTGGCAAGCATTAATTATGGCATAACGATCCTGCAAAGTGCTGCTTGATTCTTCCTCACTGCTGTGTTTTTCTGTGCTTCTTTCTTCTCTGAGGAGTTGTTTGTTTTAATTTCTTGAATAGCAGGAATCAAGAAGATGTGCTTATTTAACCTAGGCTTATCCCAGACTCTGCAATCATTACCAAACTATTAAACGAACCTGGGCGAAGGCCTTTGGGTGCTGTGTCCTGTCAAGCTTGACCTCTACCCGCACAGCAACTTGCCATGACCCAGCTTCAGTTTTTACAAAATAAAAACCCAGTAGGGGATAGTAAGAAGAGGCAAGAGAAGAAGAAAGAGGAGGCCCTATATGAGAATTGGTAAAGCTGACTTACCTCAGAAGAAATGAAAGAGTAGTACAGGCTCTTGAGTAGATTCTACAGAGACTGCTGTCACTGGATTTTAATTTTAACCTGCCACATACTTTTGCTTTTTTATGTCCTGAGGCTCTGCAGCTAGAAGGTGTAATTTTGCTGCAAATATTCGTCAGAGGTTGGTGAAAAGACTATTGTACTAATTAGCTTTACTGGGTCATATTACATAGTGAAACCCAGGTCACTGGGGACAAAAAACCCTGAGAGGTGACCTTTATTTACCTGAATAGGGACTAACCGCATAGATGGTAAAATTAGCCTTTAGTATCCAATCTCAAAAGCTATTTAGGTGCGCAACTGCTCTTTGCATGCAGTCACTGGGAACTTGCGACAACATACTTCAGCTTATCAGGCCATGGTGCTTTTTTTCCCTCTGAAGTATCATTTGATTTATTTCTCAGGCACAACTATGGACAGTGAGTGTCTGCTCCACACCTCCTCAGCTCAGGAGCATACCTTCCCTTTCATCCCGATGTGCTTGCTACTGCCTGAGACTGCTCCTGTCATCTCTGCTCCCTGTTGGGAAATGCACAGAAATAAAGAGAAATTGGACACTAAGGAGGGGTGGCTTTGCTTTCCCAATCAAATGACTACATTCCTATTATTTCTATATGATTTATATATGTTGTCTAAGGTGCACATAGGTAGAATGACAGGGAATTCCTTGTTAAAGGAAATTGGAATAACTATTAAATACAACATTATGAAAATAACGCAGGGGAAGAAGGAAGCTCTAGGAGCTGCCTGCCAGCCTGTTTCATCCCTTCCTGCCTGTGGAAATCAAATAGCAGAAGGGCTGCAGCTCAAAAACCCTATGTCCCCTGGGAGCCCAGCAGCCTGCGTGTCAGAGGGGCTCCCGCGGCTGGCAGCGGCTCCCCGTCCCTCGCAGCCTCGCAGCAGGCTGCAGCTTTCAGCGTGGTTTCATTATGAATAACTTCATTACCCACAAACTTGGCATTTCCATCCTCCTCGCCTCCGTGGCAGGGAAACTTTCTTGTGGGGTGCCAGATCTCATCTCCGCTCCCTTCTTGGTGGGGATGGGAGGGAAGAGGGTGGGATTTGGGCTGCTCTGGGAGACACTGGCCCTGCTGGCGTGGGGGCAGTGGGGTCCCGTGGTGCTACACCCCTCTCCGACCAGCAGAGCCTAGCAGTCCCCGGCACAACCTCCCAGCCAGTTCCAGCACTGGTAAGTTGCTTCATGCAAAGCCATCATCATCCCCAGGTAAACTCTGATTTCCTGCTTATCAGGTGTAGCTAGAAAACAAAACAATTAATTAAAAAAGAAAAACACAAGACCTAAATGTTATTTATGCCCCTAATTATCTCATTCTAGTGGGTATTTTAGTCCCTGTCTGGTCAGAACATTAATTATCTTCATAAATACAGCAAAAGTTAAATAATAAGCACCCAGGGCTACAGAACCACTGCAATGATCAAGCTTAAATGAACAAAAAAATTTTATTAATGGATGCTTTATACAACTCCATGTATTATAAATCAAACAAAAACTCTATTTCTATCTTCTAAGGTTGCAATGAAGAAGCTTTAACATTATTGAGGATAATTTTTATTAAGTTTAAAACTTCTTTTTTCCAGTAATGAGACTGTTATGGGGATAATTTAATCTAGTTTGTCATGAGGCACCTCAGCTTGTTAAATAAGTTAATAAATGACTATTCATTAATCACACTGACAAAGCTATGAAGAGCCAAGGATGGGAGACAATTCTGGTGATAGTATTAATTAGTATTTCATTAGAAAGTTAGGGGCCATAAATAAAAAAATCATGGGAGAGACATTTATGCAAACTGCTTTGCAAGTGTGGTGGAGATGTATTTGCTTTAGGGAAAAAAACCTTCTTTCCTTCCACCCTTTCCTCCTTTTCCTTTTAATTTCTTTCCACACTGTACATAGCAGCATTGCAGTGACATCACATGGATAGAAATGAGCTTATTATATCAGTTTTAATTTTTTCCAATTAGAGGGCTCTGCACTTGAATCATGCTTTTCAGTCTCTGGCTCAAATGGAAGCTTTTTTGAGATTTTTGATTTCTAGACAAACAGAAAGAAAGAAAAACCCAAAGGGAGGGCTTTTCTATTTCTGCCATTTTACTCAAGATGTGCGTCACCTTTCTCTAAGGAAGAATTGATGTCATAACAATGCTGCTGCAATTCTCTGTACACAGCAACCTCTTCTGTTCACAAGTGTGAGTGGAGCAGGAGGCCCGTTCACTCATTATCTCATGTTGCAGAACAGGAGCAGGTTATAATTATAGCCCTTTTACCATTTCTCTCCACAAAGTGCCCATTTCCAAATAGGCAATTCCTGCTATCAGAAGAGATAATATATCACTCTGTTACATATTTCAGTCTGTTTTCCTGAAGAGCAGACCTTATTATTTGTTGTGTTTACACAAGAAGGATACCCGCAGTAAAACTGCTTTTTCTGTTCACCAGTCTGTCTCTGTCATGGCTCATTTATGTGTGAACATCACTGACTGAAACCAACATCACCCACAACTAACAAGTGCCAGACCTACAGTTCAATCAGCCCCTTCCTTAAGATAATGCCAAGGGCTGGTTATTTGAAGTAGTGGGACAATGAAGTGGAGAGAGACAATCAGGGTCAAATTGATCCAATTCCTGGTGTATAAAAGGGATTCTGCCTAATCACGCACAGCTCTTTTTGCTCTCCAAACACATTAGACCTTAAACAGGGACCTGGCCTTCAAGGAAATGTGTGACTGACACAAAAATGCTGAAATTTTAAGGTGGTTTCTTTAGCCATTTCCCTTCAAGGCCTTTCATTAAGAGTATAGTGCAAACCCAAGATAAAATGCACCCAGTACCGAGGGTTTTTTGGTTATTTTTAATGGGATGTTTAGATTGAAGAGCCCAGTGATGTCGCAGAGTTCATTCTTCCTTTACTTTTGTTTTCTATTTGTTTAACAAATCATCTGCATCCATTAATAAAATTAAACCTGAGAAATGAATAAGAGGCAGGTCCTTTCAGTGATGCTCCCAATTCCCATTGCCAATATAGCGAACTGAGTTCCTGAATACATTTCTTTATATTAAGTCTCCACAGAACACTGCAGTTAACAGAAATATTCCTTCAAAATTAATAGCTGCTTCTGTGCTGCAATACATATCAGCTCTGGAATTTCATAAGATATTTTACTGAACTTCTAGAAGATAAAGAGCTGAGCAGTAGTCACTGAAGACTCAAGAGAAATTTTGGTACCTTGAAGCATTAAGATACCAAACTTTTACGTATTTCCCTTCTTCCATCCACTAATTAATAAGGCCCTGGAGTTGCATGTGAACATCTATCTTTTTATTTTTTCTTGGATGGAGACAGATCCACATATATCAGTAATGAGAAAAGTTTTTTCTACCTCTGTCTCTCATTTCCCAGCTACCACCTACTTAGCATATTGAATGACCCACAAAACTAGATTTATTACCCTCCAATTCCAGTACAAGCCCCAAAGTAGGAGGCCAAGCCTGCTGTGTGGACTATGAGATGTATGTCGGCTGGTTCTGTGGTAATTTCAGTAATTTTTAAAATTTTCTGTTGAACCCAGTGAAGAGGATAACACTTTCAGTACTAAATTTTTTTTTTGCAGGCGCTGCTCTGCTTGGGGTCTTACAGCCCTGGACGGTCCCTGCCAGGCAGCATGTACACAGAGCTCATAGATCTGCAAGCACCTGACATGACTCTCATACACTTCAGTTCCCACCTTCCCCTGTGAGTGAATACAGAGTCTGGAGTGCTCTGGAGGAGAAAAAAACAGGAAGGGAGAGGAAAAGAGCTGGGCTGCCTAGGTCTATTTTCAGACCAGCCTTGACACCCCTCCACACACTGGTTTATCTGCAATGTGGCCAAATACAGACTGATACAGTGTGGACAGCAGAAATTAGGTCAAATGAGGATTTTGGTGCACTGTACTGAGCCCCAAACAATCCCAAGGGTGTTGGGCTGCAACCAACAGGAATAGGTGCACTTTGGTGGTAGGGGTTCTTTGCAGACATGGTATTTTGGAAATTTCCCTCACTTTTTTATGACCTTTTTTGTAAGCTTACATGCTCAGTGAGAGTGTTTCCTCGAAAAGACATGGTGCTTCTGTGTGCTTCTCAGTGGACAAGGATTTAACTTCTATCTTATTCTTGCTCAGGTGATTAAAAGACTTGTATGGTGTGAGTAATCAATAGCAGGATGTGGGGCTTGGTCCCGCAGCTCTGTAGGTAGCAAGAAAATTTCTCTCTCCTAGGCTCAGTTTGGATCTTTCCATCACACCAAACACCAGAGCGTGCAGCCTTCAGGAGGAAGCACTACCCACTACTGGTGGGTAGTCACAAAAGCCAGTGTGACTGTATTTGGACATGGAAAGCCTCCCTGCGGGGGGCTATACCAACAGGGACCACAACTGTACTACTCTGAACAATGTCTGGAGAAACCTCTTTCTCTCTGTTGATGAAGGAAGGAAACCTCAAGAACTCTGGCCAGTCCTTGCAAATAGCACCCAGTCAATAGTGTTTGATGAAAAACTTCAATAATAATTATGATAACGTTTATATCTATGCAGGTGATAAGCACTAATTATTGCAAACACCATCTAAAGGATTTTCTTATGTCATATTAGCAGAGCCCAATATATTGGAAAAATGCAGTTGCACCATTTGTCTTGATAATAATGCAGCTAGGTTTCCTATAGAGCAGCATAAACTTTGAGGATTACACAGAACACACCACATAAACACAATGTAATACTTACAAATTTTATCAAATAGCATACCGAAGGACTTGCTCTGTACATTATTTTTATAGCACTCTCAGTTAGAGAGGCTCCATGATTTAGGATCTGTGCATAAACACCACATTTTTGAGGGGTCTGTATTTCTGAGTAGCAGATCCTCAGGGCTGCTCTTTTCTTAAGAAATGCAATGATTGCTCATGTAGCATCTCATTGCGTCATTAGCAGGTCTTCTCAAATTAGCTGCAAGAATTAGGTGTTTAACAAATCTAGCCCTATTTCATTTTTTTGTGAAACATTATCAGACTGTAAATCCACAGCCTATGTCTTTCCAACAACACAAGGAAATGAAGAAAAATGAAAACAGAGCACTGAGCTACCTTTAGGATACAACTTGGGAAGTTTGCATCAGGCATTATATGATACATTTGCCTTCGAGAGTAGAGAACTGGATGTGATGGCACCTGGACATGATGGCACAGCAAGCACCTCCCAATTCTATGTGCCCATGAATTTATGTTATCAGAACAGCTTTAATTATAATACTGTAAAATTTTATACAGACAAATAAATTATACCTTTCCTGAGCTTTATATATCCACACTGATGGCTAGTCAAAAAATTCTAATTACCTCTCTAGTTCCAGAAAACATTTCAGTATACACTGGAATTTGGTGAGCTTCCATGGTTTTAAAATTGTATTGGGGAGTGAATGCCTCATGTACAAGGCATGTAATTGCACATGAAAGTGCATGCACTTCCTTTTCATTTGTTAGTGCCTGCTTTGATGTGTTTAAGCTCCATTTTCATGGGCATGGGAGGATGAAAACAAAATCTGGAATGCTCCAAAAAAAGCTAAAGCAAGAACTGAGATAGTCTCTTAAGTCCTGCACTGTTTTTCAGGCAAGTGATGGAACCACATCTGGATACAAAACCAAGCCAAACCTGCTTTTCTGCAGCCACTCCAAAGTTTAAGTTAACTGGAGCTCATTAACTTCACCAGGCAGAAGATCTGATACAGTGATCTCCAGGCCTTCAGAAGGAAATTGGAAACATCGGTGAGCACAGCCCCCGTGCCGTAGCTGCAACATGGGTGGTTTATATCAGGAGTTGACATGAGGAGCGTTTCAGCACAAGCATCCCTCTGCACATTGATGCTGGGGAAGTTGAAATACTCAAAATGGAGCATTTCAGTTCCTCTCATTAATGTTTTTGCATTTTCCAGGTTTTAACCCGTCAACTCTCATGGAACTTCTTAGGAATAGGCAGAAGGCAAAGTCTGCACGCATGGCTCCATGGAGCGGGGAGAGGTAGACAGCGCGCATGGGGGTGGCAGGACTTCATCACACATCCGGAGGCTCTGTGTGCCCAGTTAGGCACCTCCTCACTCCATTACACATCCACATATGCGTACGTATGTCACAGCTTAGAAAAGTCAGCCCTTATCTCTCCATTACCCACTGTGTGGATAGTCACAGCCTCAAGTGATGTAGCACCAGTCACTACATTGAGTTATGTTGTGTGTTTGCTGATTTTGCCTGGTCTGATTACTACTTGTGCTGTGAACACAGTGAACAGTATTTGAAGGTCAGACAAGAGCACAAGTAACACCACCACAAAATCCCAAACCTCAGCTTGCTTTGATAGTTTGATGATATTAAATATCTTCCCACTATTACATTAGCAGATATGCTGAGTTTTTTATATATACACTTTTCCTTACATCTTTTCAGTTTTCTTTTTACACGATCCTTTTTTATATGTGTTCCTGAATTTGCTCCCTGCTCCCTGAGCATGCACAGAGGTGGGAGGGGTAGTGTGCATCAACTCACTTAACTGAATTTCAGACTGTTTCTCCTTTCCGTATCACTGCATTCTGCAGTGTGCAGCTTGATGTAGTACCAGACAAGATGAAACATAGAGGAAAACACTGCACGTGGGTGGTGACACCCTGGGTGAAAATACCTGCATTGAAATAGAAAAACACCAGGGGAAAAAACAGAGGAGAATGGGGAGGGGAGGTGGGTTCCAGTAATTACCCCACATTGTCTTTTCTGGAGACAAGGGAGCTATTCAAGAGCCCATTAGCAGTTTGGAGAAAAACAAGTATGTTTTGAGGATAAGAAACAGTGGGTATGGTAAGCCTGGCTCCAGTGTCTGGCCGGAGGCTCAGGCAGATGCAGGGAGGGAGCAAATCTCTCCACCCAGGAGCCCAGTGGTCCCCACCTACCACGCATATGTGCGAAGGGGGCTCTGGCACATTGCAGGGAGCACCACGTGCTGGGGGTGAGCCGGGAGCCCTGCCTGACTCCACTCCTTCCCCTGCCTACCACCACAGCAGGGGAGTTTGATACTGCATACATTTCAGATCACTGCAATGATGCATGGTCAGCCACTATTTTAGGGTATGTCTCTGGTGGACTCACCAGCAGCCAAACCTGTGCCTGCAGTGCCATAGATGGTTTCTGCCTCTGTGGGTGTGAGCAGCCGGCTTGGGAAGAAGAGAGATATCCTGAAGTAGATTCCAGATGGAAGTATTTTACATTTCTGAAGGACTCATTAGTGAGAAATGAGAGAGCAAAACATTATTCCTTTGAAGACAAATAAAGCTTTTCTAAACCACATCAAATGGAGATTAGCTTGAGCAACGCTGTTTGCACTTTCTAATTTTGCGTAAACTTTCAAGGTGTCTTGCTCTGGGCTCCTCTCTCCCAATAGATGGTCTGATGACCAGACACTCCCCTTCATTTTGAAGGATAATCTATTAAAGAACAGCTAGGAACCTCTTCCTTTTCTAATTACTATTCTGAACTCCATTTCTTAAGTTTCTTCATCTATAAAATAGGAATATTATTTTCTTCACAACCTGTTAGGGCTGATTAATGGATGATTGTGCATGTATTTAGCTATACAGTGCAAGGTCTTATTATATTAAATTTAATCCTGTCCCATTTTTAGACTGTGAAAAGTGCCTCTTTTTTTCCACCAGAGTTACCCAGAGGTGAACAAATAGAGCTCATCCTAGAGGAAGTCAGGACCTCTGTGCTTACTTAGTTCAGCAGGGTTACAGCACACCTCAGCTATGGGCTTCTGGAAGTTCTTACACCTGCATCCATATGGAAAAGTTGCATGCAAGTCATGGGGCTGAGATCAGTAGGAATCCAAAGAAATAATTCCAAAACCCAAAAACTTTCATAAAGAATAATCTCCTTTCTATGTATCTTAACAATCCTATGAAATCCTGCAGTAACATTGTACATTTCTAACATATTCTATATGACAGTTAGAAAAAACTGGGTGGCTAGGTTATCATTTTCTCTGCAACTCCTGAGTGCTTTGCCAAACACACTCATCAGACTGGCATCAAAAAGTAGTATTTTCAATGCTGGACATGAGATAGGAGAATTGATTCAGAAAAATGAGAATTTGGCTGTACTGAAATGGGGACTCTGTCTATATAATAATTCCATTTGATTTTGTGTGTTTACATTGATGTGAACACCCGATGTTAGCTATGAGGCTTGCCTGCCTCCTTTCTGTCTTCATCTCTTTGTGGATGACAGTTCTGGCAAGCAGTGGCACTGAGTTGACTATGGAGGGTCATTAAGAATTGACAGTAAATCGAGGTACTTACCTCTGGTTATAGTTATTTATCTTAAATGAGCTAGATCCCACCATATACATAAATTTAATATATCATGTAAGGGCAGATAAGGACAACTGTGATCATCTGACCTGACTACTTTTGTAACAAAGGTCGTAGGACTTCCCTGAGTTAATTAATAAAGCTTTTTCATAGAAGAATATGTTTTCTTCCCCAAATTGGCGCCAGAGCACGCTGGAGATGGTGCCTTTCCAAGGGACATACCCAAGCTGCAATGCCTTGCCTGTGCGAGAGGGTCTTGTGCCCCCCCATGCCAGGAGAGGCAGGAGCAGCCCAAACCTGCTCTGCATGGTGGGTGCAGGCTCAGGGCAGGGAAAGAGGGATCTCCCTGTGTCCAGGGAAAGAGGGATCTCCCTGTGTCCGGGGAAAGAGGGATCTCCCTGTGTCCTCCCTGGGCAGCGGCAGGGGTGGGCTTAGAAATCCCAGACGAGCCTTGGGGGGCTTTCCTTAACAAGTTGAACCTTTTCTGGAGCAATTCTGAACCTTTTGATGTGTGGCTCAACTCTGAACTCTGTTTTATTTGCCAGCACTGTGGGAACACTGAGCTTACCCGGATTCACATGATGAGAAAGATTTCTCTTTCATGTGTGATATGGAGCATCACACCACAGCTACTACCCCTCTCTTCCAGAGGAATGAGAGCAATAAGACAAAGGTTATAACCATTTACAACAGCCTAAGGGCAAGCAATTTCTAAATTTTCAGGAGAAATCACTGTTTCTTGTGGGACTGCATGTACTGGCTGGTATTTCATTTAAATACCATACATGTCCATTGAGAAGGTGGCCACACAGGCACTGCAGAAGAACATTCTTTTTCAAAATATTTTGTGCTGGTGAGAGGAGCCACTTTACCATTTAGGAAAATGCAGGGGATCTTTCAGCATATTAAGATTTTTCCTGAGACCATCAGCAAGGCTTTGAATGCTCTGGCAGAATTTTATCGATACGGACAAGATAAGTAGGTTGAGACATTAGTCCATTTCCCTTACAAGTAATCAAGACAGCTGATGTTGCCAAGACTCCATACTAAGGGGCTGAGCTAGATTTGGACCCTGGAAGGCTGAAGTACACAAAGGGAAAACTACTATGCTTTGGGAAGTGTGCTTTGGAGGTATAAGCTGTCTTGGCCTCTGAGCCTAGCTGAGTTGCAGGTGGGCTTTTCACAGAGGATTCCCAAATAACTCATCTCTCTTCTGATTCACAGCTGTGTGCTTGCACACGTGATCTTTACCTAGGTGGGCAATGTATATCACTCTCTCCTCTGCAGGCTCAGCCTTGTTGCTTTGCCATCCCTGTCATAAGCCTCTCTCACTCTCCTGAATGAGTGATTCACCCTGACAAGTGCTGCCATTGCCAAACCAGTAGCTGGCACCTCTCTAGATATGGCTCAGATTAAACATGTTACCATGAAGTTACCCATGGTACCCAGCCCACTGCAGACAGGGTCTGGCAGTGCTGGGGGGCAGCTGCATGTTAAGTCATAGTTGCACAACACTATGAGTTTGGGGGATTTTTTTCCTGCAAATGTTGATAAAAATATACCTTTTCCTCTTTGGTTCTTGGTAGACTCGTAGCAAATATGATTGATGATTGACAGTCTGGCATTGAGCAAGGGATTGTCTCTTACAGTATGAGATGAACACATATTCCACTGTTTTTAGGAACAGTTCTTAAGGTTCTGGTTTTCACCTTTAGAGAAGCTGTCCCCATGCCAGATCTGCTCTAAGCACTACTTAAACTAAAGTCTCCTCTGAATCCAGCTCCCATGGAAAACAAGGCTGGAAGGGACGTGGAGGACAGATACTGCTGCACCAGGCAACGGCATCAAGATACCCTGCTTCATAAACAGATTAAGCAAAATGTAAAACCAGGTTTGTGTCCCCAACAGTATGAATAGGAGATGTTAAAACACCACACTCCTATGGTCAAAACAAATTTGCTGCTAATTCCTCATGCAAATTTTTTCAGGGATGGTTATTAGGCAGTTGTTTTTAAGTTGATACTTTCTGTTAGCTGTAACTCTCTCTTTTCCCTTTTGGCATTAAACCACTATGCTTCCCAAACTATTTACAGGTAATAGCCGTGTCTCTTTCTCTGCCAGTGAGGGCAAGAAGCTGGGGAGCCCATCCCCTAGAGCCAGCTCCCATTGCCATGGCAGTCCTCAGAGCCTCCCTCTGCCTGACTTCCATCTGAGTGCCTTTGTTAAACACAGGAAACCAGACCTCCATACACATACACAGACACTCCATACACAGACACTCCATCCAGCAGGAGCAGGGAGGTGATTGTCCCCCTGTACTCAGCACTGGTGAGGCCACACCTGGAATACTGTGTCCAGTTTTGGGCCCCTCACTACAAGAAAGACATTGAGGTGCTGGAGCGTGTTCAGGAAAGGGCAACGAAGCTGGTGAAGGGTCTGGAGCACAGGCCTTATGAGGAGCGGCTGAGGGAACTGGGGTTGTTTAGCCTGGAGAAGAGGAGGCTGAGGGGAGACCTTATCGCTCTCTACAACTGCCTGAAAGGAGGTTGTAGTGAGGTGGGTGTTGGTCTCTTCTCCCAAGTAGTTAGCGATAGGACGAGAGGTAATGGGGTCAAGCTGCACCAGGGGAGGTTTAGGTTGGATATTAGGAAAAATTTCTTCATGGCAAGGGTAGTCAAGCATTGGAAGAGGCTGCCCAGAGAGGTGGTGGAGTCCCCATCCCTGGAAGTGTTCAAAAAACAGGTAGACGTGGCACTTTGGGACGTGGTTTAGTCTAGTCTACCCTTAATTGGTTTAGTGTGGACTTGGTAATGTCGGTTAATGGTTGGACTGGATGATCTTAAAGGTCTTTTCCAACCTAAACAATTCTATGATTCTATGATTTCCAGATGGGATCTCTTCAGTACTGCATCCTCTGGCATGTACAAGATTTTTCCCTAACTCTAATCAGAGTTGCATTTTTTTCACAGGTCCATTATATTTATAGCTACTTTACACTCAGCAGAGGGTTGCAGGACCCTTTTCTGTTGCTAGTCAACAATCTGATAGCAGAATTGTTTGTTTCCCAATGAGTGAGTGACCCTGTGTACGCAGCAGCAAATCCCACACCACATTTGTTAGTCCCATTCACAATTTCATCTGTTCCTTCCTCTGAGATCTTCCAACCCCCTTTAGTGCGAGCAATGCTTCCTACACCTCCAGCAGCCACCATCGAGCCCATTGTACTTTTTCATTCCTCATTTGGACAAAGAACGTCTTCACAAAAATAGCATGAAGAAGCCTAGATGGCTGACTGCATATTTACACTGCTTTTCATTCCTGTTTGCAGCCTTCCCACCAGCACACAGCTCCCCTACCTCCTCCTCTGCTGCATTAACATGTATTCCATTCCTCCCCACGTGCCCCACTTGAGCAGACTTTTGTCACCAAAGCAATGTCTATTATCACAGCTTGGAATTTATATTTTTACTGTGAGGTCAAAGTCCACAAGCAATCTCACAGAAACCACTTAGCATATACGAGATCTAGGGAAAAATATCTTCCTACTGTGCAATAGGAAGAAAAATGCCAAAAACCTATACCCAGCCTCTCTACCTCCTCAGATTTATATTTCAAATATGTATTTAAAAAAAAATAAAAAAAGAAGAATGTCCGTCGCTGAAGACATTAAGCCACATTCATCTCAGAAGTTAAGTTCCCGAAAAGTTATGAGCTCACTAGGAATGAAGTAGCCCTTGAAAAGGTGAGGTTAGAATCTTGCTTACCAAGACTGGCATTTCTCACCTGTGCCAGGTCAGTGGAGTAGTCTTGCCTGCTCACAGCAGAGGATGAGGAGGGAGGGATGGAGCTCCTCATAGTGCTAAAGCAAAGGTGAAGGCAAGGAAGATCAACATCTGAAAACTTTTACAGATACTATAAAAATGAGTCCAGGATCGGCCTGCTTAGGGCTTTCTTCTGTGCATATCTTTTTATTGACAGTATTTCTGTATCCTTCAAGTAGCAACCTGCGAAGGACAAGGCAGAGCCCTGCGGCGCCAGGAGGACAGGGTGCTCTCAGCAAAATCCCACCTGCACCGGCTGCACCATCTCATAACAGCGCTACTTGCCGCACCCGGGCTTTCGCTACCTGCCAGCAAACCCCAGCAGTGTCTCTTGCTGAGTGCACCCTCAGGCCTGGAGCTACATTGGGGTTTGCCATCAGCCACATCCCAAGTGGTGGCTGTACCCAAGGCAGAGTACCTGAGCTGTTGGCATCTCCCTTGGTGCGCTCGCAGGAAAGGGCCTCACGTCAACATCACGCTGCAACACCGGCCACAGGCGCTTTGTGCAACATGGGTGCACAGGAATCAAATCAAACAAGAGGCTACAGAGGCTCACACTTGTTGATCTGTGAGGTCTTTGCAGACACAGACTGATGTTCAGCCTGAGTGCCCCAGCGGCAGATATTCTCTGATGCCTTCTGGGACCCACAGCCACTCCTTCAGCGACACCGCACGCACACGTTCACCACATGTGAAAGCCAGGCTGGAAAGGACCAGAGCTCTTTTGCCACTTGTATCCATCCAGGCAGGCACAGCCATACTAGCTGTACCTCAGGCTGCTGAGAGTCAGGGCTTCCCTCCAGGATCAGTTTCTCCCTCCCAGATGACGGTGGCAGGTGCATGCTGTCTGTCTCTTTGTGAACAAGCCAGCAAAGGGGTCCAGGCAAGAAGCCCATCTCCCCAGGGACCCACCTACTGATGCTTGCTGTCGCTGGGTAGGTAGACACCCAAGTCAAGGGCTTGGTGTCATTAGATACAGCTGTACAACTGTATGCAGGAGCACACCGGCTGCCATGTACCCTGAGGTGCCAACTGGAGTCTTCATTAGTTTACAAGGGACTGCTGTTGCAAAACATGTCAGCATCAGTGCTCTCCCCAGCACAGTTTCATTGCTTCTTTTTTCTTTGATGTGTCTCGAAGCCTAACATGGAAAAAAATCAAAGAGCAAATTGTCGTACACTGTAAGAACAGGAGGGCTTTTGGGCTGTGTCGTCTCCTCCTCTGAATAACATAGACTGTTAGGTTTCCTCCAAATGTTGTTTCAAGGCTAGAGTCTGGACCAATACACCCAAGTGCAAGGCACTTACACACCAATGAACAGGGGGTTCCTGGCATCCGCTGTGCCCTATGGCCAGGGACCGATCAGCTGAGTGGCTCCCTGCAGGAAGGCCACGCTCTGCAGCTGCCACTGCCCATCGAGCCGCTCCTCTGCACCTGAATCCCAGCCCTTGTGACCAGTGTGAAACGGCGCTGGCAAGACAGGCCGATCTTCCCAGGCACTGGATGAGCTTCTCTGAGTCCCACAGGAGCACCAGCCATTCCTGAGCTACATCTATCGTCTTGGAGCAAGTCTTTGTATATGTGGCAAGCAGTCACAATGCTACAATTTCCTTTCTGGGCCCCTGTAGTTATTGTTGCGCATGTCCTGTTTTTCATAATTATGTGATAGCTGGTCAGTGGGAACCCCCAGTCACTGACAGCAGAGTGGAATATAGCAGGCCAGACACAAAAGGAATCCAGTAATGAGATTTGTGCATTCGAGGTTTAATTGTTTAACACTCTTTGTCCAGTGCTTGTGTTATTTTCGTCTGTTACACAATGGTTATCTTCATAAAATAGATTAGATTTCTATCAGGCAAAAATGACTTAGTCTATAATTAACCACTAAAATGTATATATTATCTCCATATCCACAGGTACACAGACACAGCAAATGGCTTTACAAAAAGGCCATGAAGCGTGCTGTGTTTTCCATTAAATGTGCCACTGAAAATACTACAGGAAAATGTATTCCCATGGTACTATGAGTGAAATGAAAGATAATTGAATACAAAAGAAGAACGCCTGCTGAGCTATGCTAAAACACAAAAAGTAACTAGCCAAAACAACATTCTGAAAATAAAAAATTTACAGAAAAATTTAGACAAATTTTACCCCATTGGTATATTTTTAACATGAAAACCTAAAAAAATGCACCATAAGAAAAGCTTTTTGTGTAGCAAGGCTGACTAGAGCTCCAGTTGCTGTCTTAATTGCAGAGTAGTTATGTACAAAATGAAATAGAGAGGAAACCCCTGTATCCCATATGCTCCAATATTCAAAATACCTGCCTGCTTTTAATTACAATTCTTGGAAAAAAAAAACCAAAAAAACTTGCAGAAGGAAAGAGGAAAAAAAATCTGTCAGGGTATTTTTCTCCTATTGTGTGTGGCTCGTTTGAGTGATGGTGTATTGTGGTTCGTAGCAGAGATTTTGTGCATGGAATAATGAATTGTCTCCTAACAAAAAAATACCTATGCTCACCTTCAGCATCCATTGAGAAAAAGATGTTAAACACTGTAGTGATATACTGCAGCAGCAGAGAATTTCATATTAATCATATCACATGGTGCCAAAGGCCCTGCTGGCATAATCTGTGACACTGCTGTAGAGCTACCGAGTTTTTCATTATCAGTGTTGATAACTTTTTACTGAATTCGAATGTAAATACTATAAATAAATTCCAGATTAAAATATTCCAGGAAGTCTTCTCTCCTTTAGAAGCAGAAAGCTGATATTTAGGCCTTAAACAAGCTGTTTTCTTCCTAAGATCTTTGCATACAGTACACAAACAGCTTACCACAGGCTAAGCTGAGATGTGAACAAAAAGGATGCTGCTGGCTGCTTGGGTAGGCACCCATGGGGAAGTTCTTACTGCAGGGCAGATGTACACCAGCTTCTCTCTCCTCCTTCAGGGAAAGAGTTGCTCCACATACACCATGGGCAGGAGCATACTCACAACCTGTAATCAAGAAACAGCTGACGTGGTCTATCTGTATGTCCAAAATTACTTCACAAGAATTTCGTACTGGAACCATATTCCAGGCAGAGATTTACCATGGCCCCATGGGGGATTTAGTTTCTCCTGTTGTTCTCTGTCTACTACCGCTTTTTCCCTCCTTCCTCATCAGTGTGCTGGTGTTTCCAGTATGAGACTGTATGTTCTTTCCAATTCCCCAGTCTCAGACACCCATGGAAGGTGAGTGCAGTACTAACGATATACGAGGCCTGTGCAGGCTCAGGGGAGGAAGAGATGGACAGTGAAGGTACTAACCCCTCTTCCTGGCTGAAGATGTGTTCACCAGCCTTTCCCCCACCACGATCCATCATGCAAGGCCACCCCTGGTACATCATTCAAAACAAGGTGTGCTCGCATCAATGCGGGCAACTTCACAATCTATTCACATATGGAGTTGCATTAACCCCAGCGTATCAATAGGTATCTAATATACACAATATAGATTTTTAAAAGCAGAGATGAAGATAAATCACTTAGAGCAGTCACATGCTTCCCTGACGTTACAGTGCTGTTCCTTACAGTCTGGAGCTGAAAAGCACCAAATTATGAGCTTCACACACGTTCTTGTCATATTGTTCTACTTTCACAGGCAGGAAATATTTTTCTAATCTTCAACTAAATTTACTCAAGCTGCTGTTCCCACACTACAGATTGCAAATCTTTGGAAACTCTGCAATAACCACTTCGCAGATTACTCCCTCCAAACTGCAGGCCTGGACTGTGGTGATGGAGAGATCCTGCCTTAAAAGCGTGCCAGCACTGTGGGTATGTTACTGTCACAATCAGTGCTGAGACCAGCTGCTTGCACAGACACACATGGGCAATGCAGTTTAACAGTAGTTTGATTTGGGTATAGCCAGCAGGATGTTACAGGAACATGAAGCTCAACACAGGCAGAAAGCTTGACCGAGAGCATGGGTAAATGGTTTGCATGGGGAGGGTCACAGCTAATCTGGTTAGAGCTCCCAGTTGCTGCCATCACTCTGCTTGTTTTATCCAATCTGATTTAAATTGGTCAAAGCCAGCACAAATATAGTCAAAACTAGAGAAGCAGTGAAGAAATGGACTTAGGAATGAGAAGGGCCTATTCCAAACCTGAAAGTGACATTTTTCTGGTGAGAAAAAGGATGGTGTTGAGAAAAATAGAGAAAAAAAGTTTTCATTGCTTCAGATTTTTAAAAAAAATGAAAAGTTGCATTGTTTTGAAGTTTCACTCTTGTTTTCCCTCCTTTCCAATATATCACAGCTGTTTTGAACTAGAAGATAGAATACAGTTACAAACGGGAGAAAAATTTTCTTTGCAACTTTTCCCTTTTAGAAAACAGATATTTCTCTGTTCTTTACACACCTTGTTTTGATGTGTATGTAATTAAAAAAATGTTTTTGAAAATTAAAGTAGACTTATGGACAGTTGATGTTAAGGATTCCTGCATAGTCTAACACTTCCATGGTTAACAGAATGACCTTCAAAGTTAAACTAAAGGCTGTCCTTCAACAAGTTAAAATGCAGGTAAAATTCTGCTTAGCTTGAACTCTGCCAGTCTCTCCTCATGTTGAAGGTACAAAGAAAGGATAAACCATACCTTCATAGTTTTCCTTAAATAAACTGGTATAACTTTAAAATTACTTTTTTCCCTCAAGCTTAAAATGACGAGATGTTGTGAAGGGACACTTTTGGTTAGAAAAAAAATTTGGGGGTAGACAGGTGAGATATTTTTCTGTGCCTTTCTAGAGGACTTATGGGTCCTTTCTGGTTTTCTGTGGCTTTCTTGAAGAGTGCTGTTGTAGCTCTGTTCAATCCCAGGCTGAGCTGCTCCAAGCAAGGACAAGTGCCAGAGCTGCTGAGGATAACGCGTTTTCCAAGTGGACCTGCTGTCCTCAGTTTTAGTGACAGAGCAGCAAGAAGCTCTCCAGAACTGGCCATGGGAGCTCTGACCCAAATTCCTGGTACAACAATAGCCTTAGAGCCCTATGCTTAAAGGCAGAAGTATACATTTTTCCAAAATCCCAAGCTGCTCCCTTCAGACCCCTTTCTGCCTCCATAATAATCCAAACTCCCTTCCCACAGTTACAGCTCCTCAAATGAGATAATACTGGCCAGAACTGTTTCACTCCCAAACCCTAAAAGTGGAGGTCATACCTACTCTATAATGCCAAATCAGAGTTTACAGACACAGCTTCTTCACCAAGCCATTTTGTAGCCAGTTCTTCATTTTGACATACCTCTTACAGATACAGATGCAAAAGAAGGCATGATGGCACTGCAGCCTGTGACAACACGCATTCAGATAAGAGCCCTTCTCTCTCACAGTGGTAAGAAGTCAGAGATGTGAGGCGGGAGACAAAATCATCTAGCTGTTCCCATCCAACTTTGTGATTCTAGTGACCAAGTTTCTGAAGTGTTTTGAATAAAACCTATGTTGCTAATGGCTATACAGCCACAGTGCTTTGGCTCTCTATAAAGATTAAAGTAAAATTAAGTGTGGTTCATGTTCCATCATAACATCCCAAAACTTTGGGGGTTTGCACAAGGAGAACCAAAATACTCCCAAACACTTGTCATTTCAGATCACCAAAACCTGAGAAAAAGCAGAACTTCATCAACCTGCCTCTTGTATTTTTCCAATAAAAATAAAAACATGTATCCATGCTGAATACCAGCAGATTGTGCAGGCTGAATATCTGAAAGTCTTTCATACAGAAGCTTTTTGGAAGCAGTAACTCAGTAGGGTAGTCAATAAGATTTGTAAATCCATTTACTGCATCTTTTAGATCAATTTCTTTCTGACTTCTTGTACAACATTTAAAACCTGCTGCAGCCCCAAGACATTCTTCTCCTGTGGTGCCTTTAGAATAAACCACTCAATCATCAGAAAACATTGCGTATTTTCCTTCACAGACACAAACTGTGACTGGTATTTTAAGTGCTATTAAAGCTAAGGAGTTGAATGTTGGAAATACAGCAGTGAGCAGATCTTTCACAAGTTCTTTCTCTCCACACTGTTGTTTTTGGATTACCTTCAAAAAAATGACTGATTCAATTTCTTGTTACTGTTTTTTCTCCCACTGCCAGGTCTTAATTGCAAGCCAGCAACACTTTGGCTGTGTGGACAAAATTAAAAATGCAATCAAAAATCAATAAAAGCATGTGCAACTTTTTACTACAATTTACTCACCTGTGTTTCACTTTATGACAAGTTATAGCTTGGCAAAACATCTTACCATGATCTAGTTTTTTTGTTTCATATAAATCTGCTATTATTCCCTACTACTGTTCAGTAACTTTCCTAAGGTTTTGCCTTGCACCAAGTAGGAACATTTCAAAAACAACAGGGAAATTTGCTACAACAGCTATGAGCTATAGCCCTTCTCCTCTAGATCATGACATGGGAAATAAAATTCCAGGAAGGTGTTGGTCATGAGCTATTTTTACCCATATGATTATGTTGATGGGTACCTTAAGGGAAGAAAGAGTTATCATTCTGCTCTATTTGAATATGTGCTACAGCTCAGAATAAAACAATCAAATGCATGCAAAGCTGTCACATCCCCAAGTAGATATAAATAAGTACCTATCTTGCCTGCAAGAATTGATTCAGATTATAACCTGTGCGTTGCCATTAATTGAAGGCTGAGCCACACACAAAGGTCTCAATGCATATGTAATGTTAAGTGGGGGAATAAGCTAGAGTCTGAGTACCCACAGCTCATCAGCCATGGCTGGAATCACCATGTGCTGCAAAACACAGACCAGTGCCTTGCAGGTGGTGCCCAGCACCGCAGCTGGTTCTCAGCCAACCATGGTCAGCTCTGGAGGAGTCAACATAGAAAATTAAAATTACCCAGAAGGTGACTTTGCAGTGAAGGTGTAGCCTCTGGGTGAAGCTTATGTAGTCTTGCAACTGCTTCATCACTTTGAATGATACCTACTGGCCACTACAGACTGCTGGACTTGGATTACTGTTGCTAGCTCACAGTAAATTCATGTTACACAGACCTACAGGTTTCCTGAACAGCTGCTGCTGTTCTTCACTAGAGCTGGGTCAGCTTCTCCTATTGAACAATGCATTTAATTTTGTCTTTTGTATTACATCTACACACAGATTTCAGTGTTTTCATTATTTAGAATTATTCACTGAATAATGCATGGGAACATCTTGCATACTCTGTACTTACTTGTGAATGCTGTGCCACAGTTATTGCTTGCTCACTAGTTGGACTGTGTGATTGGTCACTGAAGCCAAACAGTATTTTTTCTGCTCTCCCTGTAGCCCTCCCTGCCCAGACCATTTTCAGGTTGTATGTTTTAAAAATGAGTATAACCAGTCATACACACTTTTTCACCAATACCTATAACATTTTGAATTCCTTTGCACCTTCCTAAGAGAATAAATTCTGCGTGTTCACGTGTGCAGTCAATAAAATGTGAAACAAATCTGCAAATATAAATGAATAAATAGAGTCAGCTCTTAGCCTAGTGAGCAGAATACTTACCTAGGAAATGTGAAATCTGTGTTCAGTTTCCTTCTCAGCCTGAAGGCATGCAGTCAGGTCCCTGAAGATGAGTCCTCCAGGTAGGGACATCTCTCACTGTTCATTTTGAAATTTTCCCTTTCATCACTCAAAATGCTGAGTATCCTGAAATGTGTTTGGGGCAGGGGGGGAGAACCCAAGCCAAACAACCAAAAAAACCAAAACTCAAGAAAACCTGATTTTGTAACCTTGTAGCCTGGCAGCTGGTGGGAGAATGTAGCCCTGACCCAAGGCCCTTTTCTGGAGCAACTCTCTGAACCGCAGCACAGGCAATGGCAGAGGGTAATACTGACACAGTGAAAAACATCTTCCAAGCAGCAAAGCCTGCTCATCCAGCACCAAGGCAGTCACTACTCTCTGGGTCCTGAGGGGATGGAGACCACCCAGGGTGTAGCCCTGATTCAGGCACTGGGGAGGAGCAGGAACAGAGGATGACATCTGACTTCATGTCTCCTACTGACTGGCTCCAGGTTGCTACCTGGTATGGAGAATTTGGGGGTTACTCTTTGGAGTGGTGTTACCCTTCCCATCGATTGCACAGGTCCTGTTTTGACCTCTGAACCACCCTGCTGGGGTTGGACACCTGAGTTTTTAGGCAGTGCAAGGTCTACAAGGGAAGCCCTGAGCAGATGCTCTGAATCTGGCCCCTTATTCCTACTTTCAATTATTTATCTCCCATTAACTCTGGAAATTACTCTCACATGTCACTCCTCACCACCAGAGGGGAGGTGTAGTACATTACAGGGTTTCCAGAAGAGCCGACAGAAGCTTCATTTCCCTCCAGCTTTCTGTGTGCCATGGCCCTGAGCACACCAAAGGCACAGGGATGGGGCAGGTGAGGACCTCCAAGACCAGGCCCAAGGAAAAGTATGAGACAGTCCTTCACATATCCAATGAAAAAGTTAACTTTTTAACAGATAAATTTTCAAAGGAGGGAGAAGGTCTTCCAGAGCTGCTGTAGAAACAAAAATGCCAGGGGTGAGGAAGGCCAGGGAGAAGCTGTGAAGGTAGAAATTTTACAGGGAGGAAGGAGTATAAACAATATTTGATGGGTACATTTTTAATATAAAAGCAAAAAACCAGTGAAATGGGTCAAGAAACAAACTCTGTGTAAGACCTTGTGTTTCCAATAAATGTTATTGATTTTGTAGGTGCCAGAGTTTTAGCCTCAAAAAATGATGGTGGTTTCTGCACTATATCCTGTGCTTTCTTACCCAAAACACGCAACTGTAAGAGAGAGAGAGAGAGAAACTTGAAAAAACAGTTTGCATATTTTCACTTAGTGTGCTTGGATCATGTGAACTAAAGTATAATATAGTGTAAGATTTTTGTGTCTTGAATAACTGAGCTCACACCTGTTTGCCATTACCTGCCTTCACCTGCAGTGTCCATTGGACGAGAAATATTGACTACGAGGACAAGACTATGCAGCAGGAGATGGTGTCAGAGGAGTGGAGCTACACAGTGAACTGCCCTTGCAGCAAATCCCTCTCCCCAGAGATGTCCCAGTGTATGTCCCACTGTCATTCAGTTTCCACAGTCACATCTTTGTGGCAGTTAGTCCTTTTGCCACTCTGTCTTACTCCATCTTTTTTTCCTGCTTCCTCTTGGTTTACATCATTCCTTCTGCTCTTTAGGTTTCTCTTCTCCTACTGGCCTTCAGAAGAAAAGGAAGTCTCATGCAGAGAAAGGCTCATTTCCTCCTCAGATGCGACAGGATGAATCACCCCTTGACCATGTCACCCTCCAGCACTGGATCCTCCCTTATCTCCCAAGAGCCAGGAGAATAAACTGGGTTTCCTTCATTAAATACACACTTAACAACATCATTCAGATGCTGCAAGAGTTAACAGATATTTGTAGAGACCCTAAAAGTGCTGTGTAAGGTGAGCATGGTAATAACTGATCCTCTTCTCCAGGGTGCTGGCTGAGCGAGGAGCCACAGGAGGAAGCAGCTGGCATGGCTGAGGCCCTAGCCCAGGCAAACACCCCAGCAAAAGCAGGGAGAGAAGAGCAAAAGATGCATCCCCATAGGCTCCTCATCCTACCATGGGGACAGGGGAAGAAATCCCTTCTCCAACAGCTGAGAACAGTAGGATGGTCACAACTTCTGCTGATGAAGCTATGGTGACTTTCTTTACAACACATTTCAATCTCTTTTTGACAGCACACAGTCCAGGTCTCTGTTTAGCTGGAGTCGTCCCACCTAGCCACCTCCCACCCTCCTAGGATGCTCAAATGCATCAGCTTGAGCACAATTCTCCTGCTTTGCTGGCAGCAAAATATCTTGTGCATCAGCATGAAGGTGTGGGTGCCCATCAAGGCAATTAGACAGCCTAGATGCTCTCCTGCATCCACCCCCCTCAGTGGGGGATGTCAACACCAAGGAGCTGCTTAAGCAACACAGTTTCCTGCCACGTCTACTTTGTTTCACATCACTCAGGAAAGTCCTTGAACACAGCCCCAGTGAACAGAGGTGCAGATGCTTTTGAATTGCCACCTGCACTTGGTGGCACACCACAAGCTCACACTAATGTTGTCAAGTTCAGGCCCCTCAAGGCTTGCATTTGAAGACAGCTCCTTGTATGTGTCTATTTTCCATCTGTAGCACAAAAACCACCAGCTATTGAGAAGCACTGCCAACAGCAATATACACTGAAATTAATAAAACTTGGAAAGTAAAGCAGTAGACTTCAGCCTAATCACTAAACATAACACACTGTCAAATGGCAGGCTTGGTTCAGATGAGCTATCTTGGGGCATTTGCTCTGAAAATTAGTGTGGCTGGGAACATCACTGAGGTAATGATCATCACCTCCAGGGAAGAGCACTGTGTTTATGGCTCCCCTGCACCTGGATGGACAAAATGGAGGTTGCTGTGGTGGACCTTTTGGGTAGAGGTGTAAAAAGGCACTATACTACTGTCATCCACACCAGGTCTCTAAGGCCACCTTGTCATACTTCATGTCCCTACCACACAAGGCTGGGTGCTTGAGGACATCACCGATTTGTATCTGACTCAGGCGCCCTCCCTTTCTGAGGATCAGCAAAGTCAAATGCAACATCAAGTTCACTTTCCAGCCCTTGACTCAAAGCAGGCCTTTCCCTTGAGCTGTGTGGTTTCATATATAATGGATTCATTCTGTTTGTTGGTGACACCAAGAACATATTTTTTGTTATGAGTCAACCTAAGGGAGTTTATTTGCTTTTTGGCAGCAGAGAATTCTTTGTGGATTAAAATCCTTACTTTGACCCCCAAACAAGATGTTTCATTTCATTCTTTGGATGGGGAAGGAGAACTGTGTCTTTTTCTCAAAATTAAGAAAAAAGGCAGAGGGGGACTTGAGAAAGCTTAGGATGGATCTCTTAACATGAAACAAATGAAATTGCTTTACAAATAATTTTGTTTCCCAATTTTAATGCAGTTCCCTATTCAGCATGAGAAGAAAATGGCTCTATGATTTATTCTCACATTAAATTCATGGGGTTTAAAAACGTCCCTGATTTTGGAAAGTTTCCTATGTTGCTACCTATCTTCATAGCTCAGGTAAAGTGTTCAGTAAGAAAGCCCAGTTCTAGCAAAGACTTCTGACCATGGGAAGGAGAGAAATCCTGGCACAACACAGTTTGCAACCTCAGAATAACATGTGCAGTGCTGGATGCGGGTGAGGAGGTGGAAAGAGAAGGAAAGAGAATGGGGAAGTCTGAAGAAACACAGGATGTGCAAGAGGCACAGAGTGAATCAGTGTGATTTTCTGGTAACCATGAAGTTACAGGGTGGCCAAGGGGCAACACCCACACACAAACTCCAAACTCCTGAAACCTTCAGGCAGGGGAGGGGTGGTGGGACTCAAGCCACAGATTTGGGTTGAGTTGTTTGTCTCTAAGAAGCGTGGACATGTGAAGAATCCATGAACACTTTTCCTGCCTTGCTGTCTCAAGCATCCTTATTTCCCTTTTTAAGGAGAGATGCTCAACCGTATGTGTTCCTACACCTAATAAAACAATGTGATTAGGTTAAAAAAAAAAATCTAAACCTGTTTATAACAAATGATTAACAATAATAAACACACTACATTATTGCATTCCTTTTAATGGCATACATACAAGCAAGGAATGAGTGCTTGCCTCACTCCTGGACATGAACTAAGAGCAGAAGCAGGGTTCACAGGCTTAGCCAAAATGACCAAGGTGCCCAAGACAGGCCTGAGGCTAGCTGGTCACTGGGGAAGGTGCACCATGGCTGTCTAGACTATAAATGACACTGTAAACAGAAGAATTACACCATTGGGGTGTTAGAAATGTGAACACTCTGACAAAATTTCAGCATGAAGTTGAATAGCTGCATCCATCCAAAGAGTGTTTCTATCTTCCAGTCCCTCAAAAGCTGCTTTAGCAGCATAACACACTGTGAAAAGGCCACTTGCTGACTAGGCAAGAAATATTCTTTGAACCTGGGGTAGGGATCTGGCCTCGTGTAGGATCTCAAATTACAGGGCAGAAAAGGAGGATGGAGTTGGAGCTAGGAGTATAAATGAATTGCAACACAGTACTGCCAAACAGTGCTGCTAATCAGAGGTGTCTGGGGCTGGGAGATTGCAGTTCAGGCTGGGGGAGACTCCTTCCCTGCTAGCACAGATCAGGAGGAGTACAGCCAGTAGGTGGCTGAAACATGTTCACTCCTGTCCCTGGGCCTGCAGCAATATGAGCTGTCCCTCCAAAAAGTATTCCTAAATCCTGTCCTACCTCCTTGACCAAAGTCAAAGCTGGTTTCCCAAAGTCCTATTTGCATCACCCTTGTTCATATTCTTAACATGATACAGATCTATGGCCTTAAGTGAAGACTAGAGCAGCTGCAGAATATTTGATGTTGCAGAGAAAGTATAGATGCTAGGTAACAAGATATATTCCTTTGTCCTATTTCATTAAATAAGAAAATAGCCTGCAAAATATAGATTAGAACAAAACGTGCCAAAAGCAGGTTCTCAAAAAATTGCCAAGTTACTAAATTATCTTTATTTCAAAGTAGTAAGGGGGAAACAACACCATCCCTCTGCCATTGCATACAAAAAGTCCCTGTTTGGGATCAATGAATAGGCATGTGCAGCCAACCTTCTTGCAATTGCCTGCAGGTTATGAATTTGGAAGTTGGTGGAAAATTTCAGATTGAGCCTGAACATTCACTTGCATCTGGACTTTAATGTAACAGCCTAAAGGGAGTGTTGCTCTAAATTTTAAGTCACACTGAACTTGATGAAGGGCTTGACATGATCTGCAGAAAAAGGTCAGCAAAGCTGTAAATGTTTATTTCAATGAGATTAAACCAGTGCTTTCAATCCTACTTTTACACTTCCATCTATGTATTCACTTACAGTCTCTGCAGAAAGCTTCTAGTGCTTTTCTGTCCTAGGAGGTCTTCAACATACATGCACTGAAAGGCAGTGTACGTGGCGTATGGCCCTGTAAGGGACCGGTGTAGTGGAATCTGCAGGCAACTGCATTGCAATTGCTAACTCAGTCATCTCAATAGTAGAAAAACCAGCTGGGCAAGAAAGAGGAAGCTTGGGCTGATTCAGGAACACTAACTCCTTTTGCAGGAAGGCTAAAGGCTGATGTAGCTGACAGCAACATCTAATGAAAGGTGCCTTCACTGTTGAGAGACAGAGGAGAATGTAATGGACAACGTAGCTTCATGTAGATCATGTAAGAGACTGTCCAAAGGAGGTGCCACAGCTGGGAAGTCATCACACTGTGCTACAAGTACCTATCATTTGGGGAGGGGGAAAAAAAAAGAATCAAAGAAGAAAATGAGAGTAGACAAGACAGGCCAAATCATTATACTATTCTTGCAGAGAATAGATGTCAGTACATGCTGAGGTACTCTTGAAGGGTGCCAGAGACTTCAATGGCAATGGACAAAAGAGGAATATTTTATCAACTGTTTGGGCTAATCGGCTGCACACATTGCAAAACACAGATGTGTCTGCCCTGCAGCATGCTTAGGAAAAACTCACTATGTGTTCCTGATCTTCAGCTGTGTCTACTCAGGGCTATAAGCAGCATTGCCAACTGTGTTTGAACTCTGCTTAAATGGCTGACGATTTCTACGGCCAAACTGCCAGAGCGTGAACTCAGTGCTGTGCACTATGTAGGAATTTGGAACCACTGTTTCTAAAGTCAGCTGAAGTGTGCACTTCCATTCTTGAAGCCGGCTGCTAAAATTATCTGCTATAGGGGAAAACCCAAAAATAATGACAGGGGTGTGATGGTAAGGTCTGATATTATTAATGATACATTCTTGCACTTGCAAAAATGAGACAATTTAAAAAAAAGAAAGGAACTTGGTGTTTAAACTGCAAAGTATTATATGCCACTTCAACACACAAAAGCTGAGTTTAACCCTGGTCTGTTTGACACAACCATTTAATAACTGCATGGAGCTACTTGACACTGACATGTGGTTCTTGTTCCCCTGCCTTAGGATATCACAACGTTATTCCATACTATTTGCTGTGTACACTTTCTTGGCTTCTGAATAACTGAACTAACTTGCTCTCACATTGGTAACTTACCAGCTTGGGATTTTTCCCTGGCTTACCATGCACAAAATCCAATCTGCCGCCTTTTGTGTGTGTATTGCTGCTTATTTCCAAGACAAATTCACATTCGTGATCATTTAGAGGAAAAGCACTGTCCAAGGACAAAACACAAGAATTTAGATGAATTTTAGAGTTGTTACATAATATGCAGCTATAGACTACCTCTCCAGCACCATTTATTTTTGCCTGAGCCTAACTATTTACAGTGGCTTGAGTGCTATTTAAAAGACCATAGAAAGCATACTTAGAGAGCACATGCTTTCTGGTGTTTGGACCCATGACAGGTGAATTCTTGATTTAGTCTTCTCTATAGCCTCTTCCTCTTGTTTCCATTCATGCTCTAATCCATCAAATTCCTGGTCTACAAAGCAAAGAAAGTAACCTGCAATGCAGCAGCAGGAAGAAACCAGTGAGTGTTCATGCCACGAATGTCAGGTTGTGTAAGAACAAGTCCAGGCACGAATGGCTGCGTATGTGTCATTTGTTGAAGTGATGCTGCCTCTCAGGAGTATTTGCTGATTTCCAGTTTAGGAAGTTGCACTGCTGCTCATTTAGGCTTGCATGCAGAAATGAAGTATATAGGTAATATCTGGAAAACAGTTACTCAAATTGGGTCACTCCATTTCCATAATGACTACTGCATATATGTAATAACTATTTTTTAAGCTGAGTATTTTGTTCCATCTGGCCACTTTCTATGAAATGGTTCTGTTTGTACTGGCTACTGAAAGTAAATGATGGCAATATTCTCCCAGGTCAAAAGCAAACCTTATAAAATGCTCACTATGATCAGTGTGAATTAATAGGGGTCTCCTGCTGTGACAACAGGTCCACAAAGCTGAGGTGTTGTACCTAATGCCATTCATCATCTGGGGCATCTCCAGTAAAAAAATGATGGGTGTAGGGTGAAAGACAGCAGAAGTATCATCATAATGTCTTCCGTTTATGTGAGTTTGAATGATTTTTAAATAAAGGTAGCAGTTCTTAGTATTATGATGCTGGACAAGACTAAAATCTCTTGACTTCAAAGAATGAATAGTTTCATATCTCAAGCATTTAATGCCAAATGTTTGCCAGGATTTTTATTTTAGTCCAACCATTTACAGCAGCTCTAAGGCTATGTAAAAGTCCACAGCAATCCATCCCTAGGGGTTTATATTACTATTTGGCTTTATACTTCTTTCACTACTTCCAATAAATCATGAACTTCTTCAGATGTGTCAGAGGGCATTCCATTTCCTCAACTGCAAATGACAAATGATGAATAATACACATTGCTGACTTTTTTCCCCCCTCAAATTCCTATCTAGCTCTCCAGTGACGCCAACTGTTGCATTTGGTCTGTTTTTGCAAATGTATCCTGCACAATGGCTGGGAAATATCTCAGATTTCATGTATGATGATCATCCTCTTTCAGTGCTGTACATATGTATGCATTCTATTCAGCTCATTTACAGTAATTGTCAATTTAGTAATTTTTCTCTCCCACTTGAATATACAGAAATATGTGGAAATAATGGAAATATTATATGGAAATAATTATTCATTGCTCTGTTGAACTTAGGCACCAAAGTAATCATCCAAGTAAGCAAGTAGCAAGCCTACTTTGTGTGGTCTGTGCTGAAGAATATGCCTTCACTCTTGCTATCCAAGCTAGCTAAAGTTAGTACAAATATGCCTTTAAAAGCTGCAATCACACATTCCAAAAAGTTACAACCTGTGTTTGGTTGGCATCTATAAATGAAATGTTTTTGCTCACTCTCCATATTAAAAGAAAATCAGTGGAGGAGGTGCTTGCATTTTGGGGAGGACTGGTTGGAATAACAGGAGGCACATACGTCAACAAAGCCAAAGAGAGGAGTTATTCATTCTCTTGCACTCAACAGTGCTATGATGCAAAAATGAGTTATGAAGCCAGTTAGACTGCCCCAGTCCTAACACAAGTTTCAGCAGCCTGTGCTGGCTTTGGTCTTTCTGGGCACAGTTTACATAATTTGTGAATTAGTTCAACAAAGCACACCTACATGTTCTTCCAGCTACACAGCCCTGGGTGCCTTGGGAGCTGGCTTTGTCAGCTTCCTGCTGCAGGAGAAATACCTTGGGTGAGATCAACCTCCTCTCCCTGCAAGACCTTTGGTAGCTGTGTCATGTGTGGAGTGGCCATAACGCCTGTGAGTGACAGACACATGCCTCTGTCCCATCCTGGAAACTCTTATGAGCTGAATGTCATGCTGATGGTTACCTATTTTAAAATAGGCACTCCTAAAATACCACCTACAAACTGACCATGCTTCAGCAAAAATGGCATGAAATACCACACAGGCATCCTCCAATCTGTCATTACCTGGTTCAGTAGGTGCCACTAAAGCCCACCTCTGCTTGCTGAGGAGACACTTGTAGCACTACCCTCACAGTGCTCTTCGGAGAGGAGTAGAGGTGAGGATAACTGTTGGGAACAGTCTCTTCTGCACATGACTTTAACCAGAAAAGTTTTGAGTAGGGAATGACAATACATGTTTCAGGACAATAGACTTTAAAATATTTTTAACCAACAGACAAGGTTCCTCAGCTCCCCTTAGGTTTCTTGTTTACAATGTCATATTTAGTACTGAATATAACCAGTTTTACCTGTAAGAAATCTGCCAATAGAGCCTATGATGAAGGAAAATTTCCTTTCCAGCCATTCTCTTTAGGAGCTGTGTTGAGCCATTCTCACATATGTAGCAAACTTCCTGCTGCCTTGAAGGCACCCATAGGCACTCAAGCCTCGGAAATTCCCAAAGCTTAAACCTGAACATGTCACTGCCGTGGCTGCTTGTCTTCTGCCATGTCCTGTAGATTACAGAAGGCTATTCTGGAAAAACAAAACAAAACACCTGATTACTTTCTGCTAATTAAAAAGTCCCTACCAAGCAAACCATAGCATTTGATTACCATCATTTTCAGAAGAGGCTCTTCAACAGCAGTTCATTCACACAGTCAGTTCTGGCATGAGTGACAGGAATACGCATCTTGCCATGGTTTAGGAAGGAGAGATTAAACTTGGTCTTTCTGGAAAGGTGCATAGGAGAGGAAAGACTGTTTCAAGATCAGCTGAAGAAATTGCCTCAGCTAAGTAAGCCATATTTGAGGCAATTGATTTTAATGTGATCCCATCCGGAAATGTTTAGAAGACCAGCTAGTCACACTGTATGGCTTCATCTAAAGCATCACTTAGTTTTGTGGAGCCCAGACTGTATTTAAACCAAATTGCTAAACTGTATTGTAACAACGGGCCTCAGAGGGTCACAGTCTGGGAATGTGGTTACAGCACAGGTGGTTCCTTATCAATATTACCCAAGTCATGCTGTAAACATGGTGGGATACCAATGTTTTGTAACTATATTCATCATTAGAGTAGTTTCTACAGATCAATTAAGATCAAAACAAAAGTTCACTGACCTTCTTGCATTTAAGGATTCCATTACCTTTATTTTAGAAATCCCTGAATGCAGGTTACTTCCCATTACATATTTAAGTCCATGTTGTCTCTGACGCTCTTTAATTCTCTCAAGATCTGAAAGCACTCTTTCACGATGCTTATTAATTTTACAAACACTTTGAGACAAGTTAATAATAAGATCCAACTCACCCACTGTCCCACTGTTGGGGAACCAAAACGCACAGATGAGAAACCTAGTGCTAACAGCAATGTGATCCAGATAAAGCTGGTTGTATCCAGCTGTGTTAGAAAGTTAAACAGTCTGATGCTCCTGATCCCTCCCATTTTGTTCTGCTCTGTGGAAGATAGTAAACAATCCCACAAGCATTACCAATTTATAACGTAATTTTCCTTCCAACTACTACATAAATTTTGTTATTGCAGTTTATATCTGAGGTTCATATACTACCACACTGATACTGCCTGAGCAGTGGAGATGTAGATTCATTAGCCAGAATATACTGCACAGCAGCAGCCATTCTCCTTTCTTGGAAAGGTACCAGGCTTGGGAAGGAACAGAGTTGCCCAGGAAATGCCATATAGTTTTGAGCGGAAAGATTCTCTCTGTGCCAATTCCTGTGCCTATGCTGGAGGCACAGGTGAGGCAAGAAGACACATGCTCACTCTGGGGTCTTCAGATACTAGCATAATATAAATGTTTACCCTTGTCCAACAACTTCAATTCAGGAATTACTAATTATCATAGGAAGCCACGAAGCAGCTTGCAATGAGTGACTTATTCACGTAACACAGCCACTGCTGTGTTTGTGATTAGTCTAATACAAACAGTAGGTTTCTTGTCATTATTTGCAGTTCTGAAGTTTACTGAAGTAAACTCCCACCATTGACAGAAGTACGGCCTTGTTTAAAGACTGAATTTGTTGCACAGGTATTGCTTTCTGTGGCCACCTAAGTCATGTGCTGTGGGTCCCCGTTGGGGTAAAATTTTACTTAAGGGTAGGACCCTAACCTGAGAGCTATCTCTTTCTCGGACTGATGCAGGGGGAAGGCAGGTTAGAGGGAAAACTGAGTCTTTGGAAGGAAAACCTGATATATAAGCTCCCAGAGCTTCAGGATATTGAATTAAATGTTCTGGTGTTCTTCTGCAGAAAAAAACATGCTAGATGCACATGCATGAACACCACTTTCAGGAAGCTGGTGCCTTTGCAGTGGCTGTGTAGGTCACCTCACAGATTGTGTGCTCTCACCTAACATATGCACCAAAAAATTCCTCATGCACATAGATGTGAAATTGTAACTGGAAATATTGCAGCTGAACCCCTGCTTGGCTTGTTGAAGGACAGAGCTGCCACTGTCATGAGCTGAGGGCACCTGTGTTCGTCCCACTCTGTGCTGTACTGTACCAGCCTGCAGCTCAGCTCTCTGGCCTGAGGTTTTGAAGAAGGTTGCTTTGCTCCCCACTCAGCCTATTGACTGACATGGCACTTGCTCCCCTGCACCTTCTGGTGCACACTGAAAATCAGGAAGCTTCTGGGAGATTTGCAGGAGGAATTTGCTCAAGATGCAAGTGGAACTGCACACCTCCAGCAGAGGGGAAAAGCAGTCAATCTGCTACTTCTATCAGACTGCCTGTTTTCTGCTGCCCCCAGCTGTAATAACCACCGGTCACACCACAGCTCAGAAGACAGCAAGGACATCACCCCCACAAACAGTGTGGTGAGTCACCTCATTTTCTCTGTCATGGGGCTTTTTCAGTACCTTCCCATCAGCACCCACTTGAGTGTTTCACCCCAAAGAAACCTGGCCCCCTTTTCACTTCCCTGTGAAAGCACAGCCCCAGAGTCTGACTATGCAACACTCCCTGCCTTGTCTTTGAGCCTCCTCAGACATACTGCAGAATTTTTCACTCTATGGTCAACATAGTTTCATCCCATATGGTTTTCTTGGGGCAGAAGGCTTTTCTCCAGCTGCAGCGGGCTGCTGGCATGCACTGTGAGACCCTGCGCCAGGGTACATTTTATTCCATGGGGAACAACAAGGAAATGCAACAACAACAAAACATAATCACAGAAAAAAATGTACTGTCACTAAACCCCATGCAAGAGAAAGGGAAGATCATGGTGGTGAGCCCCAGGAAAGGCTCCAGCAATGTCCAACAGAATAGCAGCACTCCTGTGTTTAACATCACCATTCCCTGTTTACAGTGCTTTCCACTGTGAGGGTGTTATCCCTAGGACCACAGCTCAAGTCCGAACTGTGTCACCACACTCAGGCTTACAAATCCACTTTGCTGTATCTTGATATGAACAAGCTTCATGCCCCTGAGCTACTGCATGATGCTGCACAGCTGTGCTGCACAGCTGCCCCGCTCAGCACCTGAGCTGGCTGTGTCTCGTTAGTGGCAGGGACAGATTTCCTCCGAAAGCGCTCACAAGAGCTTGGGTGAAAGGTTTTAGCTGCAGCTAATGCTAAATGCTGAAGATTCTGTCTACTGTTGTCTATAGGGAAGTCAGAAGCCAATTAAAACTTGTAAGAAAATAATTAAGAATAAAGTTAGCCACAAGAAGGTAGATTTCTCCTGGGGACAATGTTAACAAAAGCAGGAGTTTGGTGATTGCAGCCAGTACACAAAAAACTAGAACAGTTGCTCCATATTGGGATTTATTTCAGGAAATAAAATATAGGGAAAAAGCTGGAATGTCTTCATGCACTGGATCACACACACATAGGTAAAATTACATGTTCTGAAAAGGACTGTGTTTCCCATATTGCAATTGGAAAAGCTTTTAGATATCAAACACATTATTTTGCTACATACTGGTACCATCTGAAGTGTTAGATATAATGCAGGGTGTCTTAGATGCCATTGAAGATCCAAATGGTTTGAAGAACAGAAATTACAAGTTTCACTTTAGGCAGAAGCCAGTATATCCTCTCCCAGAACAACAGATAGATCTTCTAAAACTTCTATGGGATTTATTATGGTGGTGCCTATTAGCATCAACATATTTAAGGATGTGCCAGTGTTTCCATTATACACCCCTATTTTAAAGTGTTTTATAGTTCAGCTGTAAACATATGGCACTTGGCAGATAGACACAATTCATCTGTTTCTATACCAGTGTGCATGCACAGACATACATATACAAGCAATTGCGGGATCTTAGTCTTTAATGCAGTTCTATAGTCCAAAATTATCTAAATCAAAAGAATAATTGGTCTTCTCTGACACAGCTCTTTACTTTCACTGCTGTCCTGTTGTAGCCAGTTATAATTTGTTTTTCAAACCTTAAAAGCAACTGTTCTTATACTGTACCCACTTCTCCTGAGGGTTATTATGTTACTGCCATGGGAGTTTCACCTAGGGAGGGAGCTTCCCTCATCCTCCTATTGCACATTTCTGCAGCAGGCCTATTATGAGCTATTTGGTAAACAAGCAGCAGTCTGAAAATCTCCTTTAGGAGGTGCTTACAAAGCCTACCTTTAAATAGGAGAATTTTTTCAGACACTAGGCTGCAGAGAGCTTTGATACATTTGCAAAATATCAGCAAGTGAAACAGCTGCCAAGAAGCAATTTGTTTAAGTTTTAATTTTCACTGATGTTCAGCTTTTTATTTTAAGCTGTTAAAAAGAAAACAAAAGAAATTGAATGAAAAGCATCTCCATTTAAGAAAGCCTGGCTGTTCCCTCCCCAGCCTCCCTTGTGTACTCCCTCATGTCCATTCCTGAACCTCAGAGGAGCGCTGTGTCTCCCAAAGGTCTCTCCAGGAAGAGCAGGATGGGCTCCTCCCAGGACCTGTCAGTAGAGCTTTGCAGTGAGGGGTGCATGTGGGGAGCCACCCGCAGCAGCTCTGGGAAGATGCCCCCAAGGCTGACGTACTTTGCGCAGGCAGTGTGTCTCCCACCAGCTGCTAAAAGAGCAAGCTGTGCTCTCCACTGTGCTTCTCAGTCCTCTTTTTAGCGGAGTACTTTAAGGAAGTGAGAAGTACCATTAACCTCACAGGGACTATTCATGGACAGAAACTCAGCTGTCTGCTCCGGTATCATGCTAATCCAGAGACCTAAATCAGGAAGACTGTTCCAGACTTACATCTGGTCTTCATGTTAGGGATCCCTGAGGTCTGCCGTGGGAACTGCTACTCGCCCAGTATATAGGATAAGAATTTGTGGAAAAAAACAGAAGCCAGATGCATTTAGTCTTTTGGAATTACAGCTTCCAGAGACCTGTGCCTTGTATGTGCTTTCTGTAGTGTCGAGAGGGCTCTGCAGTTGTGCTGTTGATCGTGAAATAAATGCAGCAAGCTGAAAACCACCACTATTTGGAAAAGCCAGACATCAAGGACCCACTGAATAAGCTGAGGAATATTCTTTATTGCAGAATTCCAAAACTCTATCATTTCTGAATTTCATCACAAATCCACAGTGTGGCTGTTCAATAAGCAGTTTCATTCCCCACAATTCTCACATACAGGAAATCACCAGAACTGCTGGCAAATTGAAACATCTGCAGGAAGCCAAGAGCTGCACAAAAGAGCGTTCACTTGAAACAAAGGCACAGAGGCAACAGTCAGTCAGGCTCACAGATGGGATGGGATGGCATGACCCAACACAGGGAGGATCTAAGGAAGGTCTGTGATCTCTCTGTCACATGCCCTGCACAGGGCTCACCCTGCTGCCTTGATCCTCACCATCATTTTTCCAGTAGAAAAGCATTTAGTACTAGGGAAAGAGGAAACAAGTAGTTTCTCCAGGGATAGTTACGCCTATGGTTTATCAAGCTGTTTAGTTGTGTCCAGGAACAAACAAGTTGCCTGGTTCTTTTGTCCCCCTTGCTGTCCTCTTGCCCAGCCATAGCATGTCCTTGCAGGATGTAAATGCTGCTTGGAAAGACCAAACCTATGGATATCAGCTAGTGAGCCCGCCTGTTCTGTGCATCTGTAAACAAATGTTTCATCCAACTGCAACAGCAGAAGAAAGCTTGGCCCCATGGTTAATAGCCATGTTTGGGCTTGGACAACCCCCTTGTCCCCACACCATGAGGTCAGTCTATGTCTGCCCCCACTGAACATGCTCACCTGTAAGCACACACTTGAATAGCAGCAAAGACAAAACCCCTGCAAAACTACTGTCAAATTCAGGCCCTGAACTCAGCAGCTGCTAAAGCTCAGGCTTCTACTCAGAGCTATCAGTGCAGCTGCACTTCTCAAGCACCAGTCCAAATGCTAGAAGTGTCTTTCATTTTATTTCCCATCAGTAGAAAACAGAGACTCAGCATTGCTGCTGGTAACAGATAACCTAGATGTATTGTAAGTAAAGCAGAGTGAGCAATGAGATAGCACAGGGAGATTGCCAATGTGGCAAGAGTGCCAGAAATACATGTTATTCTCCAGTTCAGCAGGACAAACAGGTGCATAAACTAGCATTTTGACACTGGGCTAAATAAAGTCAGCGACATTTTAGTGCATCCAATTAGATCTCCCCACACACCCCCAAACTAAACAGACCATCTGGCTACTAAACAACAGGCAACTAAAAGACCAAATCATCCTGTCTGGTTTGTCTGGACTTTTCTAGGGGTAGAGAACTTGTGCTTTGGCATGCTTGTTATATGCTTAGTGATGCACTCCAAACTCTTGTCAGTAATTACTGTTTTCCTGATTTGATTCTTTCCCATGAAAGACCAAATGTTGGAAAATCTTTGTCTTTTACAAAAAATTGCTTCTTGTTAGCTTCTGGCTTTTATGGCCTGCATCCTTCTCAAGGATGTAAAAATTGCAATGTGCTAGTGAATATGTGTTGTGTCAGACACTTGTATTGACACAGAGGGGTGGTGGAGCAAAGACATCCTGAGTAACTGGGCACAGTCTTCCCATGGTTACTGCTGCATCCACACCACACCTGGAAATCAGCCATTAGGTGGCTAGAGAAAAAAGGCTTTTAAACTCAGGAAACAAAACACCTTCCAAAAACACCTCCTTACCCTCTCCCCCACCAAAACCAGCCAGAGAGGAGTGATGGTTGTCACAGTGCCATCAGTAAGAGCTGCCCTTCACAGCTTTGTCTTCGCAGTGAAGGCAGGCACAGTATGACTGCGAAGAAATTCCTCTTCAAGTACATTTGTTCCTTTCAGGAACAAGTTAGCACAACAACCATGTCTTCCACTTTGGTGGTTATTTTGGGATATTTTTAGTTACCATACTGATCTACTAAACATGTTTAAAGTGTCAATTAGAAGCACAAAAGAAATCATGTTTTCTTCAGAAACCACCATTTCCACTCATTTAAGTGAACAACTGCTGTTTAAGCATTATACAAATAGGGTCTTGCTGGGAAAGCTTTTCATGCAATTTTCCCTGTTGCAACCATAGCCTCCTGATTTGGCTTGGTGGTGCTGCTGAGGGTTCCTTAACATGTAGATGGCCCATACAAGATGGCCCAAGCAAGGCCAACCTTTGTCCCAGACCCCTCATTTTCAGAGGGGACACAGGGCTTCAGTGATACCATTTGCAATGCATGTGATAAGAGATGAGCTGCAGTCTCCTGGTACATTGGAAAAGCTAGGCCATAAAGAAAGCACTACAAATAGTCATTGTGCTGTTTAATGAGATTCAGGTCATCTGGAATTGAAGGCCACAAACCCCAAATGATTTTTCCTGCCCACTGACTGGGCAGAATTTGGCAATGCTTCTTTCATCGCTGTTGTATAACTAACAGGCTTCCCAAAAGGTTCTGCCAAGAATAACCTTGATGCAATTCCAGCAACTTCACCAGAGGAATATTTAGCTCTGTCCCTAATCACCCGTGTCCATTTTTTGACTTTCCAGAATCCTTCTATGAACAGTGATTTGCCTTTGATTCCTGGGACACCAAACCAATACTTCTCTGTGGTCAGACAAGCAACTCCAAGGTCAGAGTGGTGGGAAGGCAGATAGTGTCAGTTCTGCATACCAGCTGTGGCTGCTGCCTTGGGTATCAGCTCACTGGTCCCTACAGTAAGTGTGACTGAACAGCTCACCCTTCTCATTCACTGCTCCACAGGTACTTCCAACACCACTGACCACAGTTACTAATAGCTCCATTTGCTCATTTTACATCATCAGACCACAAGCACATCATCTTCCAGGTAAGAAATTTTCCAAATACAAAGCTCCCGAAATTACATATACAAAAGACGAAGGCTAAAGAGGAAGAAAAGGAAAGCTGTAACAATGAAATGCAGTTGGTACAAAACTCGGTGAAAGGCTACTCACTGGCTGGCTTCTGGGACAGTTCATGATTGTAGTACTTTCTAGTCATAAATGTTCTCTACAACAAGAACTATAGAAATCTGCCAAGGTTGGTTTTAGAAATAACTTGTGCTTTGCAGCCAATATATGTTAATAGAAATCTTTGATCCTATGACATTGCAGATGTCTGCAAATATAGCAGCTGATGTAATTTTCTTTTTAAGGCAGGTTCTTTTTCTTGGAGCATACAATGCTCTACTTGTACTAACTTTAGGGATACAATGTAACCTGTAAGGATGAATCACAAACCTTTCAGCTGACAACTAGGTGCTACTTGGTGCTGACAGCCCAGGGTGTTAGCAGAGGTAAGACCTTGTCTTCCCATGGGCAGTACGGAGTGTACACTTCTACAGGGGAGCCAAATCCTAGCAACCTCTCCTCTCAAGTAAACTTATCCCTGACACTTTGTTGTCTCTCCAGTTAAGAATCTTACAAAGCTTTTCATATTCAGTGTAGTTTCTATCATGCTGTAATACCCCCAAATCTCTACCACCTGCTGCTACCCATTGCATTGTCACGAGGCAAGGGTTGGATGTAACATTTTGTGGTTTGTGCTCCTTGCTTCCCCACCTATCCTTGCAACAAGTACACTTTCAAGGGGAAAAGCACTTAAAAGGATGGAAAATGTTTGTCTATGAACACTTTATCTCTAGCCAGAACTGCAGAGCAAGAGAATACTTGAGAGTATCATACTTCCCAGTTCTGTAAAGGTATCAGCTATATTGTTATTTTTCCAAATTACATCCTGCATGAAAAGTAGATGAGTTACCAGGACTTTTGTTTTTAAAGCAGAAATGGAAGGCTGGATGAGTTTTCAGTAAAAATCTGTGTTTTAATCAAATTGAAGGCATCTCAGTGAAATAAGTTTACTTCTAGTGGAAATCCACTCTCTGGAACTACAAATCTAAATTGGCACAACTCAGAAAGCAAAATTTCCCCTCCATGTAAGCAGCACCCCAGTTTTGGTGCATTTCTGCTACTCATACCCACTTACATGAAAAACATAATTGTGGCTAGACAAACCTGAAAGAAAACTGTAGCTCAAACTAATTTGACAGAACACTAAAGCATTATTGAAAAGTGACTTTCACAGAGACTTATGAAAGCTTGCAGCAGGAAACCTGGTATGGATATACAAAGAAAACAATGGAATACAGGTTTTCTGTAGAAAAGAAATTTGCTAATGCAAAGCACTCAGAGTGGCTTCTATCCTTAAAAATACTAGGAAGCCAATTTTACTTTTTGATAGGGGAAAGAAAAAAAAAAAAAAAAGAGAAGTCCTCCAGAATTTCATCTGTACTGCAAGAACTGTTGATTGGTCATCCAAAGCACTGACTGCACCTATTAGCAGATGCACTGTCTTGAAAGACCTCCATCTGTTCTACCAGACAACCATGGTGACACACAGTCCCAGTCTTCTCATTGCAGCTCTAGCCTCAGAACATTACCTGCAATTTCTCTCAAACAATCAATTCCCGCCTTTCTTTCTTTTCCATGCTGAGAAGTGTGCAGTTTTCTCTAACAGGAAAACTGAAATGTGGAAATTAAGTAGGAGTTGAAACACTAAAAAGCTAAATGAAGGTGATGTAATTTGGGTAAGTAAAAATCTCTCTAGCTTCTGTTCTGGCAGAATCAATAAAGAAAAACTGAAAACAAACTTATGGGCAAAAGTTTCTTGGGCTGCAAGACAGGCTCATAATATAGAAACAATACCACATCTTTCAGGCTTTCACTCAACACACCAAAAGAATGAAGATTCAATGGCAGCCTATGATATGAAGAATCATGCTCAGTTCCCTTCACTACAGAATAGCAATCCTGGATTTAAAAAAAAAGTTCTCTTTTAAAGGAGTGTTGAAAAGCAGTCAAACACTTGGAGACAATGATAGCACTAGTGTTCAAATACATGACTCTGAAGGCAAGAAATTTGAGACATTGTATTTTGACTAGGCTTTCTTATGCTTCAGAATTAATTGCAATGTGTATTTTTAGAAATTATAGGAATATTTGATCAGTTTTCACCAAAAGATCCCTCAGGCTTTTTTTTGTGGAATCCCATCCCTGGGTTCTTCCCACCTCCACAAAGCAAGATCAGGACATATCTAGACATGTTTGCTGGACAGATCGGCCAAGCCTCTGTTGATCCTTGAGGGGTTTTAACATGATATGAATTGTGGCGCAGCACCACTGTGGACACAGAATAGATTTTACTGAGTCATGAAAACAAGCCAAATAAACTTCCATCAGTTCTGAGAAAAGAATAAGTCATTGTGCTCATCAAGAGCAGGTGGCAACCATCAGGACTGAATTTACTTTACATGACAAGTTGTACAAAGATTCAGACCTTTTCCTCCTTAATCTTCCAGTGACACAAGTGTCACTGTCAGAATTCATGGGTACATTGACATCTGATAGTTGCTTGCTGCACACTAATTCTCTTTTCAGCTGAAGATACTAAAAAAAAAAAGGAAGTGAAGGTGTTCAGATCATGTAGTCAAATATGACATCATGTAACATTCCTAAGATGATAAAGATGTTGGTAAAGCAGAACGCTCCTCTTCAATTGTCAACCATGCCATATCCCATCCTTTACTGAGTGCTGGAAAACTCACACAACTTCTACAGAGCAAGGACTCCAAAAAAGCAGAAATGTTGCCAATCCAAGAATAGCAAGAACTGCCCTTGTATATATTCGCAGCACATCCCAACTCTCATGGTCACCCAAATAACCCACTGAATGGAAACATATCCCCACACACTCCACCATCCTACCAGGGCAGTATGTCAAGGCTTACTGTTTGCTGTATAGACCACATATCTTCAGTCACAGGCAGCATTTGGCCCCTCCTCTGATGCACCGGGTCTTCTTCCACCAGCCACTGTGAACACTGCCATTCCTCAGCAGATTTTTGAAGAACAAAACCTTTCTTTCCTGGGCTTAGCGGTCATATTGCTTAGCACCATAATGCATCAAAGTTGCAAGCTGGGCATTTAAGATCTATGAACTATCCGTACACAATTCAACTCCAGTAACAGACACCATAAAGAAAGCAGAATCAACTTTCAAAAAACTAATTTTAATCAAAACAAAAAAATTGTTGATCATTAACAAGTTTATAAAACAGTGATTTAGTTACATAAATAAATTGATATCAGTGTATCAAATCTTAATTACTTTCAACTTCATGAGCATGTTTACATGGGTGATGAAGTACAACCTTTTTACCTATTATAATAAATAAAATGGAGAGCATGAAATAGTTTTTCTAAACAAAAATACCTACAAACATACCTCTAGCATGTTCTCTAATGAAGGGAACAAGAGACACTGGACAACTTTTGCACCAAAACATAAAAACTGCTTTAAAAAGCACAAGGATACAGAACCATCAGCTAAAGTAAAGACACTATACTGTAACCAAAGTTGGTATTTAATAATATAATGAACAGTTTGGTAGTTAGATCTCCAGTTTGGTTATTTTAAAGCATTAAGACAAGGCAAGATAGAAGGCTGCTTTTGTTTGAGTAATTCTAGAGAAAATAAAATATATTAAAAAAACAAACTGAAAAGTAGAACAGTCATACCTACACAACTTTCTGTCCTGCACAAAGTCAAAATACCTATGCAGAATATATATATATAATATATATATGTTATTTGTGCACAAAGGTTAGCTTATTATTAGCTCACTGCAAAGGCGTAATGTATTATGTCAATCATTTTGGAAAACATTTTGCGTTTTGTGTCAAAAAGGATATTTCTTTAAGTCTTCTAGGCTAGGAGGCACAAACCCCAATTCTGGCATACTGTATTCTTAATGCTAAGGCTTGCTGCTCTGGCTGTGTATTTTTTGTTGTCCCTCTTTACTATAGTGCCTGTTACAAGCATGTGTGTATGTGTGTATACATATATATGTATACACAGGTTGTATAAATATATATATATAAAATTTCCCCCAATAGGTATCAGTCCAACCATGCAATCCAAAAGGTGGCTCTGCATAGATGCCCAGCATATAGTTCACCACCTGAGCCAACCCTGAAGCAAGGCGCACTTTAGTCCTTCTGATAGGTTTTCTTTTTTGTTTAAAACCAAGCTACTGCAGCTTCAAGTATTTTGCATTACATAGATTTTTTTTTATAAATTAGTTAATGTTATATTTTTCAATATTCAGACATATACTATAATATATATACAGTACAATAAATGCTCTCATTCTTTTTTTAATTTTTTTGATAAATCCCTGAGAATGTATGTTGACAGTCGCTAAGTTTCCACATGCACAAGCATTGTGTGCCATGCTTCTGGATGAACAGCACTGCAAAGCCACGTGGTCAGCCTTTTAACTATTAGTATTTCATTTGTTGGTTTGTTTAAATATGCTGAAATGTAAGGATGAGTTACAAAGGAGTAAAGCTGAATCCATTCGAGGTACTTATCACAGGATGGAGGTGTTTTGTTTGGTTTTTAAAGCCATTGCAATATATGTTTGTTTTTGAGGCTGTGAACGTATACAGAAAGAACAGGAGAGCAATGTGGGCTTTGCCACTTGACAACATATACTCAGTGTAAACCAAACCTTTTTTAACCTCTCTCTCATACAAAACAGAAAAAAGGAAAAAAATTAAAACACACAAACTTTCACAACATGACAGTTTAGTTTGCAAACTCAATATAACTATACACATATAATACCGGTGTGGCTCTGTTTCTTTAAGTTAAAAAGGATACAAAGGCAGGCTCAAGTAAAAACAAACCATCCCCTCCCACCCCTGAACCCTTCCATTCACACATTTTCATCAACCAAACCGCTCACGAACCAGCATCATCAGTTTCTTTTTGCCTTTGTAGATTTGTTTTAGGTTGTCAATAAACTGTGTAAACTGGATGTGACCATCATGAGCCATTAAGAAGGTCTCTCGGGCCTTGCTGAGGAACTCTATAAACTCACTATAGTGTCGCGGACTGATGTGAGTGAGGCGTGAATGAGTTGTATTAATGTAGGCTCCGATCGTGGCATCCAAGAGTTGCCGTAAAGGGGCTTTGTCCAGTGACATGAGCTTACCAGAGTTCCTCCTTCCATGAAGTCCCACCATGCCAGGAGTGGTCAAAGTACACCTACGCAAAATGTCTGACAGTACTGTTGCACATTTGACACTTTTGACCACCAGAGGTATTATAGCTGCTAGCTCATTTTTCCCAAGGGAGTGGCTGAGCGCACATGCCCACAGAACGTCATTAATGGCAGGGTGTGTGTCCTGATTGTAACTCAGGTTGAGATGTGTCATGGCCAAAGTGGCCAGCTTGTAGGCCCGCATGGGGTAACCACGGTGCTCCATGTATCGTGCTATAGTAAAAAGCTGTGAGTAGCTCATGCCGGTTGTAGCAGCATCTAGAACGATTTGGTAAGCGGTCTCAAAAGCTATGTGATCCTTTTCACATAAGGTCAGTGCAGAGAGGGCACAGTTTTGAGGATCCTTCATGGCACACTGTAGAGCAAGCGTCCTAGCACTGCTAGCCAACTTCTCTTGCTGATGGCAGTCCAGATGCAGACGGACGATGGTGCTGTTGGACATCACTGTCGTAGCAACAATACTAGTGGCTTCTGTTGGAGTGAAAAGTGTAAACCAGTTTTGCATGATACTATCCAGTGCATAAACACCTGGGGAGAGAAAGAAAGGATTAGCCACAATTGATAAAACCTAGCAGATACAGGTGTTCAGCAAGAGATTATTACATTTGCCTAAGTAAGAGGTTGCCAGTACATCCAGGGGGATGCTCTTCAGCAAGAAGGGCTAAAACAGATAGCATGGCTGGAAAAGGACATTAAAATAAAGGCTACTGTGCAAACTCTGTAGCAATCACCAAAATGCACAGAATAACAAGAAAACCTGCAAGGTAAGCTTTAATCTCCTGATGTGACAACTGAGCTGTTCTACTTGTTATTTAAGACAATTTGGATAACAAGTTCTGGCTCAGTTGGTCTCATCACATAACTCAGAAGCAGCCCTCACACTGAACACTTTTAAAAGGCAATTTTAAGTTCTTTTCTCACAGTGCATCTCAAGGCACAGCACATGCACAACAGAATATGGAAGTATGTTAAATGGCTTTCTTAATAGAACACCATGGTACACCCTAACAGAACACACTACGCATACCTTAAAGAAGAAAAAAGAAAAAACCCTAAGCCCCACCTCCTCCCAACAGGCTTTTCAGATACATCTTGTATCAAATTCATATGCACCTGAACGTCAAGATCCTTATTAGGGAAATACTCTGAGCAATATGGACTACTGAGTATTATCTGAAATAGGTTATCTTCCTTAGTGTCACTTTATTCCCGGCATGTGTGTTTGTGTGTGTTTGGCAGGGGGAGGAAGGGGGAAACAGTGGCTAATGGGTTCCATAAATTGAAACTCACAGCCAACTAGAGTGCCTTATTATTGCTAGAGGTAATTTACACACATCTGTGAGCCCACCTAAACCACACCCAGAGGTCCTCATTTTCTCTGTAGAACTCTGATGCTTCCTGTGTACCCCTTCACTCATGTGCAACAATTCAGCCTAGCCAGAGAATACCAGATCGGCATTTAAATAAACAGATTCCTTGCTTTACCACCTTGATTAATTCTCAAGAGTATTTTGTATGACATTATAAGTTCTTTATGGGACACTTCTATTAGAGTATGTAAACTAATTTAAAGCAGTATTAAAACCAGCATTTTATTTGCCAATATGCAACTGCACAAAATAATACCCAGGCACTAATATCTGTAAGATAGCCTCAGCAATAATTATCTTAACAAAGATATAAAACCAATAAAACAACAGCATTGCATGAAAATTTGCAGACAGACCACTTTCTGGCTGAGGGCATACAAAGGCAAACTGTATTTTCCCATGCTACTGACAACATTAATTTCCCAGTTAAGCATAAAGCAAAGAATAAACTAATCCGGAGAATAAGCAGCAGCAATCCTCTGAAGCTCTGAAGCTCAAGAAGTATTTATGTGATACAATCCAACTCAGATACACGAAAAACGAATAAATACAGTATGAAAACACACTTCCCAGAAATACCTTAGTGACAATTAAAACTGCTCCTTAAGTACTTATGTTGTCCCCACTATGACAGCTGCTGACTTTTTTTTTTTTTACAGCTACATAGTTTTTAATGCATTCATCTTCACTTTCAGATTGTGTATTCTCATCTTGCAGATGGTAAACTAGAATACAGAAGATGAGGGACACCTCATCAAGACACACAGGAAATCTATGGCAAAGCCAAGAAATGTCCTGCGGAGTGCACTATTCTCCCGCTGCTGACCTCTAAGTATAAGGCTGGTTCTGCTCCCACCTTATTTTCACCTTACGTGGTTAACGATGTGTGCATTGGTATTTAGTTTGTTTTACAGTGCAGATGAGAGGCCGGCATAACATCATAGCCATATAACAAAGATGCATTATACTCTAAGCTTGGATTTACACAGGGACTTTAAAAACCCCTAAAAATTAGAACCCCTTCTTGAGATCCTGTCTGCCACACAGCAGAAGGCATCCTCAGCATTTCTTTCACCTGTTTCCTGGTTCCTCTTCCCACAGCTGACCAGATCTCTCCTGCCTTTCAGAGCAAGCAAAGTTGTAGCACAGTGCAACAGCCCATAACCACAAGCCTCTTCTCTACTGCAGCCTCAAACCCAAACCCATCATGGAGGGGACAAGGGGAAACTTGGGGTGTTTCCCAAAGGTTATGACCACCCCCCACCTTGCAGGGGAAAGAAGTCACACTGCATTATTCAACTATTGTCTTACTTGGTCTGTGCCTAAAAAAACCCAGTCATCATTATCATAATGCCTTTTCACCAAAGGAATTTTATAGATGAACAGAAAAGTGGGAGACATTTGCAGAACCTGGGTACTAACAAGCAAGATCAAGCCCTCTAAGATTAGCGGACAAGAAAAGCATCTCAGAACATACCTACTTCTGTTGCACATGTTACCAACCACCTCACCATTTCCCGCCGTCGCCAATTCAGTGTTGACAGTGTCATCCGCATCACCTGTTAAAACAACACAAAATACAAATTAATCCTATTGCAAACCAAGGCAATATACCAACAAATAGGGATTTTAAGTTACTCAAACACGCTAAGGTTCAAAATGGCAGCCTCTTGCCCTCTCCACTCTGTTACCTCTTTTTTAGCTTATATGTCAAAAGATTTGCAAAATATTGTTCAGCTGTCTTAGAACAGTATGCAGAGAGTAATTCCAACTGCAGATCCTTCAAGGCTAGAGGAGGCTGTTTTATCCGTGGGGAAGAAAAAAAAAAAACACACCCCTACAAAAAAGTCCCCCCAAACAACAAAAACCCAATCAATTACCAATTATTCAAATTAAATTATATCATGTCTCCTCCCTCTATGCACAGTAGTATTTAAAGTGCAAATGTGTCAACTTTTTTGGGCAAACCCCTTAAATTTTTCCCTCATCTGCATTTCTCTTCGTTGACTTCAACAACACAGACAGGAGTTAGTATACTTGTGATTTGACTGGCTGCTTATTCTGCAAAGATATATACAATTCCAGATATACCTAGGTATTAAGTTCACAGAGATGATTTCTCTCTGAACAAGGACTCCCTGCAAGGAAGTTCCATCATAAAACCATCAGAATCCTAGAAAAAAGCACTTTGAGCTTTGATTGTAGCGCCCATATTTTACATCACTTGCAGTTATTGCCTATGTTGTTTCTCAAAACATGGGCAAATACATTATTCATTAAAACAAACACTGCATGGCAATTGCATGTAAAGCTCGCTTCAGTTACCTGGACAGACCCCACAGGTACCTAGATGAAGAAAGCAAGTAGTTTTCCCCTTACAGTATCAGTAATACTATGGTATTACTATTTGTAGCAATAAAATAAAGAGCATAATAGGTCAGAATTCTCCATGATGACCTTTACATATTAAACTCAACAAATGCACTCACAAAACAGCTTGGAGTCAGCAGCATTTGCAAGAGGGTTCTCAATCCATATCCCCTCCCAATCCTAAGGTGACTTCAAAGCAGCACGTAGCCCTCTGTCATATTTGTTAGTCCTACCACCTCCTTTAGTCCTGTGCTGTAGATAGGATAATTAAGATAGGAAGGCTGCTGAGGAGCACAAATGTACAGATGATCTTTAAGAAGTCTTTTGTGCTGGGTCCTGCACTTGGATCACAACAACCCCATACAACGCTACAGGCTTGGGGAGGAGTGGCTGGAAAGCTGCCTGGCCGAAAAGGACCTGGGGGTGTTCATCAACAGCCGGCTGAACATGAGCCAGCAGTGTGCCCACGTGGCCAAGAAGGCCAACAGCATCCTGGCTTGTATCAGGAATGGTGTGGCCAGCAGGAGCAGGGAAGTGATTGTCCCCCTGTACTCGGCGCTGGTGAAGTCGCACCTCGACTACTGTGCTCAGTGTTGGGCCCCTCAATACAAGAAGGACACTGAGGTGCTGGAGCGTGTCCAGAGGAGGGCAACAAAGCTGGTGAAGGGTCTGGAGCACAGGTCTTATGAGAAGTGGCTGAAGGAACTGGGGGTGTTTAGTCTGGAGAAGAGGAGGCTGAGGGGAGACCTTATTGCTCTCTACAACTACCTGAAAGGAGGTTGTAGTGAGGTGGGTGTTGGTCTCTTCTCCCAAGAAGTTAGTGACATGACGAGAGGAAATGGCCTCAAGCTGTGTCGGGGAGGTTTAGGTTGGAAATTAGGAAAAATTTCTTCACAGAAAGGGTAGTCAAGCATTGGAACAGGCTGCCCAGAGAGGTGGTGGAGTCACCATCCCCGGAGGTGTTCAAAAAATGGGTAGATGTGGTGCTTTGGGACATGGCTTAGTGAGCATGGTGGTGTCGGGTCGATGGTTGGACTGATGATCTTAGAGGTCCTTTCCAATCTTAATGATTCCTAGTTTTTATTTTCATTAAAAAATAATCCAGCCACCAAGCCAGGAAACATGAAATCGCTAATCTACCCTTAACTGGTTTAGTGGTGGACTTGGTAGTGTTAGGTTAACGGTTGGACTGGATGATCTTAAAGGTCTTTTCCAACCTAAACAATTCTATGACTCTATGGCTCTAATCATAGAATAGAATCATAGAATCATAGAATCATCTAGGTTGGAAAAGACCTTTAAGATCATCCAGTCCAACCATTAACCTACACTACCAAGCCCACTCTAGACTAATCAAGGGTAGACCAGACTAAACCATATCCCGAAGTGCCACATCTACCCGTTTTTTAAACGCCTCCAGGGATGGTGACTCCACCACCTCTCTGGGCAGCCTGTTCCAATGCCTGACCACCCTTTCCGTAAAGAAATTTTTCCTAATTTCCAGTCTAAACCTCCCCTGGCGCAGCTTAAGCCCATTTCCTCTTGTCCTATCGCTAGCTACTTGGGAGAAGAGACCAACACCCACCTCACTACAACCTCCTTTCAGGTAGTTGTAGAGAGCGATAAGGTCTCCCCTCAGCCTCCTCTTTTCCAGGCTAAACAACCCCAGTTCCCTCAGCCACTCCTCATAAGACTTGTTCTCCAGACCCTTCACCAGCTTCGTTGCCCGCCTCTGAACACGCTCCAGCACCTCAATGTCTTTCTTGTAGTGAGGGGCCCAAAACTGGACACAGTATTCCAGGTGCGGCCTCACCAGCGCCGAGTACAGGGGGACAATCACCTCCCTGCTCCTGCTGGCCACAGCATTCCTGATACAAGCCAGGATGCTGTTGGCCTTCTTGGCCACCTGGGCACACTGCTGGCTCATGTTCAGCCGGCTATCTACTAACACCCCCAGGTCCTTTTCGGCCAGGCAGCTTTCCAGCCACTCCTCCCCAAGCCTGTAGCGTTGCATGGGGTTGTTGTGACCGAAGTGCAGGACCCGGCACTTGGCCTTGTTGAACCTCATACAGTTGGCCACGGCCCATCGATCCAGTCTGTCCAGGTCCCTCTGCAGGGCCATCCTACCCTCCAGCAGATCGACACTCCCACCCAATTTGGTGTCGTCTGCAAACTTACTGAGGGTGCACTCGATCCCCTCATCCAGATCATTGATAAAGATATTGAACAAGACTGGCCCTAAAACAGAGCCCTGGGGAACACCGCTCGTGACCGGCCGCCAACTGGACTTAACACCATTTATCACTACTCTCTGGGCTCGGCCACCCAACCAGTTCTTTACCCAGCGAAGAGTATGCCTGTCTAAGCCGTGAGCTGCCAGCTTCCTGAGGAGGATATTATGCGAGACTGTGTCAAAAGCTTTGCTAAAGTCGAGGTAGATGACATCTAAGTCTGGTTATAAGCAACCATGAGTGGTTACAAGCTGGCCTCCAAACATTCCCACTCTGAGACTGTGGTGACTGGTTGTACATCACCCAAAGTTACAGAATAAGGCCAGCTTTGTTGGCCTCAGACATTGTGGTATCATTTCAATTAAACAGTAATTTAAATGCTAGATTGGAGAATAGCATTTTGAAAGAAAGCAAACTGATCCGTAAGGAGAAGCCCAACACATTTTAAAATATGAATATATGGCTAAGGTAAATCATGGAACCAGCCTTTGCTTGAAGTCTTTCTGGAAGAAAAACAGGCAGCCCCAAGTAAAAATGCTTTGGAGTGCAATTAGCTGTCCCATTCTGTCCAAAGGGAAGGAGTCTAGGCGACTTCCTGTATTGATGCACACACAAGTTTAAGGCTAACACTCTTCCAATATCCATGATGAATTTTCAGCTTCCCCCAAGTAGAGTGAATCCAAGGGAAATTACAGGGTTATGGACTGAATTCTACTGGTGAGGGAGGGAAGGAGGTAAAAAAACCGAGGTGTGAATGACCACCTCTCTGAAAGTCTTCTCCAATGACTTCCCTAACTGTGGTGGTCTGTAAAAGTATCAGCAGTCAGAAGAGCCTTCAGCATGTGTAGTGGGCATAATAATAGTTCCAGTGTAGACAGTCCTAACTTGAGAGCAAAACACAATGCCGTACGTAGTTTCTTGACATGAAAAAGCATCTTGACAAACTATTCTGCAATTAGGTTCCTTTCATTTGATTAAACTGACAAGCTGAGAGCAGCAAGAGAGGGGCCCTTTACTAATGATGAAAAAACCCAAGGATTTCAAATAAAGCATGTATTCATGTTCTGACCAAGGAAGAGCTGAAGTTAATTTATACGGTAGCACATGCAGCCAAAGAACTATTTCACTTCTGCTCAATACATTCTTGAGCCACCTCTTCCTAAAAGGGTGTTCCACATCTGTCCAAGATCTATCCAAGATCTGTGCTATCAATTGAAGTCAGGAAGTCTGAAAATTACATGAGGCCCCTGGGAATTACATAGCTTATCTGAAAGCCAAGCTCTCTTCCACATATAATAACCTTGACTTTGTCTTGATGGATCTTTATAAGAAAGTCTTATAGAGGAACAGATGTCATTACCCAAGAAATGGCCAACCAACCATTAGTTCCCGCACCACAGAGAAACATCTTCACCATGCACACTGGAAGAAGGTTTATTCATTCATTCACAGGACTGGGGAGAAAGGACACCACTTGCCAAATACACGGACTGATCACCTGTGCTAACTTGCCGCAGTTCTGTCACCCGTACCTGTTTGCAGGTGTGCAGTAATACTTACTTGCACTGATGTAGCATACAACAGGCAAACAGGAATAGAAGCCCCTCCTGTACCTGCAGATCTTACAATGTCTGTGCCAGTAAGGTTCTGAAGGACAGAATACACCTGAGATGCTCCATGCCCATTTGGCCATGCTGATGACCTCTTTCCACAGCCAGTTTAAAAGCCTTCCCTCTGCTGAGTCACGTAACACATGCTGCCACTGGAAACAGGGAGAAAGAACCTGGGAGTCTATACATTACTCCCAGATCTAGAACAATGTAAGAGGTTTTTCTGTCTCGGAGATCCCAGTGACAGAGTTGCAAAACTGTTGGTATCATCTCCTCAGCCCAGCCAGGCCCACACGTCATTGCTGTAGCTGAGGCAGAACAGTATACCTGTGAGGACACTGCTGTTTACATTAGCACATGATGGGAGAAAGAGTTTTCTAGGGCACATAAATGTCATAAGTAGTCAGATACTAGAGAGGGAATACAGACAATCTAATTGCCATTAAGTTGCGGGGGCAGGAAAAGGGGAAGCATCTGCAGGCCACTAGAGACAGTGCTGACACTAAGGTTTTTGCATAAAAAGTGTTAATGTAGAAATCTACACAGCTGTGAGCTACTACCAGAAAACTGCTATGCATCTTCCTTCTGGAAAGCAAACTACCTGTAAGATTCTTAAAACACCTTTGTAAGCTTTGGACAGAACAGTGGTCAAGTTCTACACCAGTTTGTTCCAAATCCTGGGACTGGGGAGAAAGTACATGACATTTCTTTCACTAGATCTCACTGAAGACATTCGGATGACACCATCAACTACAAAGGGGTATCCATGAATACAGTGATATCCAAAGTGTGCTGCTACTACTGAATGATACTTGGTGAATGCTTGAGGTTACACACAGGTTGATCATAAGGATCTTTCTCTCTCTCAAGTAAACACACATTTGAGGCAGAAATGTACCAAGATGTGAAAAAAGCAGCAGATTTCCACAGCAGCCTTGGGAATATGAAAGTCTAAAAGCATACAGAATCTCAGCTTTCTGATTAAAGACTTTAGCTTCTAAACGTCTAGAATAGGCAAATAGTACCTTTCTTTGGCATGAGAAACAACTGGGATAATATCCTTTCCCCGGAAGTCTTTGGAGCTTTGTTTACTGAAGCAAAGTAATAAATGGTTTTCTGATCTTTGCATGGTTTTTTTGAAGAACTCCCTGAAGAGGGATGAAGAGATTTATTTTTGTTGAAATGAACTGTGTAAACTCCAAGATTCATCAGTGTCAAGCAATATTACTCCACATACCTAAAACTTACTGTCTCCTTTTAGCTTGCAAAGTCTCTCCTAAGAGCCTGAAAACTGATCTCAGGTTCTTGTACACCTCAACCTGAGTATGATGCATCTGACCACCCCACAGCTTATGGAGTACAGGATTTTGATCAAGGAAGTGAGAGGGATGCTGTTAGCACAGTCTGCCTTAGAAACAGGTCATTATGGTTGACCTTGGCTTTCTCTAGTAATTCAACAAGGACCTACCAAATCTCATTTAAGGGAAAGGAAGGGAAGTAATGATAAGAAACCCCTCAAGGCCATGCAGAAAATACAGTGAAATTCTGGCAAGCAGAGTAATTTTGCTTTCTAGCCAGTCTTACACATACCCCTGAACCCACTGCACCAGTCCTCTCTCACCCTGGAACATAAGTGCCTTGCATCAAGCCACTCCCAGCTTTCTCTTCCACACAAATGGCACAAAGGGGCTGCACAGACCCTTGGTCTGTGTTCACCAGTCCACTGAGCTTTGCATCAGAAAAGAGAATCTAAAAATCTCCAGATAGAGCCTGAAGAGGGTACGGTCCTCAGTGCTTAAAAGCTATACCCAGCAACACTGGGTCGAATTTCTTTCTTCTACCGTAATAATAATGAACAAGGGAAATACCTGAAGGCCCAACTCCAGAGAAACTTTCAGAAGAGTGATGTCTGGCAAGCTGTCCATGAGTGTTGCTATTTTAAATGCATCCTGGGCAAGTTTGAAGATGTGTGATGAGGAGTGGATATTTTTCTGGATGGATTCTAACACTGTTTCCAGCCTCCGAACATCACCTGCAAGGTGTAAACAGAATCACCAAAATGGAACAAGCTCCCAAAATATCCAGAGATGCATTATAATTGAGCCTGACATTGCTATGCAATAGTATGATGTTTCAGTTACACACACTTTGCTTTTAGAAACCTTCTATAATTAAATCACATACAAATAAAAGACAACACAGCACAAACTCCTCTAGTGCCTGATGGTGTTAGTGCAGTACATAGCCAAAAGTCATCCTAATTTGTGAATTTTAGAAGTGATTTGTCCACTCCTGGGTCTCACAGTCTATGTCGTGTGTCACAAGAATAAAAAGCTGTCTTATCAGGCCCAAATCAAGCTCTTCTACCATCTAGCTAGCTTAAATAGTTTGCTAGAAAATTGACAGGTTTAAGCCAACTCGGTTTGTTGTACCCATTTCAAGCTCCTGTCAGACTGCAATTTGGATTCCCAAACACAAGTTTTGTAATCTGTTTACTCCATGCAATATTAAAACCATACATTTAATTGAGTACATAACTGACAGCAATGTACCTTTGGCTGCTGTAAGCATGGTCGATGCCAGCTCACACTGCTGGGATTCGATGTGACTTAGGGTGAACCAGCGGGGATACCGGTTTGGAACAACTGATGCAATGTGGTGCGGGCGGGACATGTCTCCCGAAGGAGCTGTAGATTCCAATACTAGCAACCTGAAATAAGGAAGAAATCCTCTTTCATTAAATCATTACTACACTAGGTTACTCATGAGCAAAACTAAAGCTGCAAGAACACTTGACCTTGTTTATGAAATGTACCTTTTCAGTTATAAAAAAAGATTGGAAAACCACTTCTGTTCTTGGGGAATCTTAAAAGTCCATTTGCCAAACTTGCCTACATCAGTGGGCATCTGCAGGAATTCACAGGACAATGAAGTCACCTATTAGCCAAGGCAGCAGAGACTTTCTGCATCATGCATAGAGCTGAAGCTTTTCTCCCTGCCTTGTTTCAGTCTTCGAACCACAGCCCTCAGGAAGGAAAGTGGAGTAGTTCTCCACTGCACTGAAAATGTGTAAATATTTTGGACCTACTTTCTTCACTTACAAATGCTCAAAGTAAGGGAGAGGGATGTTCAACAAGTCATTTGGATTTTGACTTTGCAATAAATTCAGACATGAATTTATATCCAAAAAGGACATTTTACTGTTCAACTATTAAAGTCCTTAAACTTTAGCCTACCAACATTATAAAATGTACCATAATCTCATGTTAGGGTCCCAAACAGCAGTGTCAGAGGAAGTTTCCTTTAAGGTTAATTTTCAGAGTCCATTTTCTAATCCTGAAGCAAAAATTTCTTTGAGTATGCAATCTGTAAGTCTTATCCCCCAAGGAGAATTCAAACTCAGAAAATCTGAATTAGTGTGTTTGCTGTTGACTACCAAAACACAAGTGATGGCCCACAACAGAGACTCAACTGATGGCCCTTACAATACACCATATATACAACCAGTATACTAGATACTATATAAATGCCAGTGCCAAAAGTAGGAGTAAACAAAAATAGGCATTTTTATTCAATACAATTAAGCATAGTTTCAGGACATGAATGGTTAATGAGACATCAAGTGACAGTAATAAGACAATGTCCAAAAGAAAAGCCTTTCCTGTGCTTAGCTTCTTTATCAGGATTAACATCTGAGTTCTGTTTCTGCCAGCTTTCATATGCAAGTGATTTTCTAACAGGAAGTCACCTGGGAGGATGAAGGAAATTGGATCTCTTTTCTCAATAAAATTGCAACTGCTATATTGAAAAACATATCGCATATATAAAAATATATATTTATGTATATAAAATAATATATATATAATATTGAAAATCCAATGCATAGTGATTTTCTGTGATAGAATACTTCTTATGGAATAAGCTCATTTAAAAATAAGTTACAATTCCTTGCACGTAAATAAATACCAAAGTTCTTTAAGTAACTGCAGTGCATGTCTTTTTTTTTTTCAGTAAGATAGTTTTAAGTTCCATCAGCTTTCTGTAGGTTCCTGAAGCACATGAGACAATCTTTAAGAATTCCCTGAGAAAGGTAATTTTGAATATATGGAAGGGTATCTAGCAGGCACATATAAATACAACACACCACGTAAATAACTATCAGCAGGTTATATTAAGATTTTCAGACACATGTATGTGCATGCTAATATGAAAAAAAAAAAACTTCCCTTTTGATTTATACCAAGAGTCAAATCTCTTCCCTAGTACCAATGAGACACCTCTTTATATAGCTTTATATACATAAAAATAAAATACATATAAACTCTTCAGCTGATTTTTTTCCAAGCAGAGAGAGAGGGCAGGGGGAGAGATGCATTATTAGATGGTTTAAATAAACAGTAAAAATCCCAACTACGTAATGCAAAATGGGATTACTAGGTTATGAGTAACAGTAAATCGACAAAGTGCATGAAAGAAAGAGGCTGTTCTGGGGAAATCTTTTGTCACTTTGAATTTAATTGCCAACTTCTATGTTCTTTTGCTGTGAAAAGAAATGCTGTTGTGAATTGGTGGCTTTCATGCAATTTTGGCAAGATTAGGGAACATCAGAACAAACACAAGCAGATTTAGCATTCTTCACTTCTCCACCCGCCTTTTTCAAACATCAATTATTTAGCTAGGTTTTAGCAAAGCTACCTTGTGATTAAACAACCATTAAAGTCTGGCTCCCAAAGCCTGGATGAAATTCAGGCTTAACAATGGATCAGCCAAACTAAGCCAAACATTCAAGTTCAGATTCCAAGTGAGCAGTCAACTAGGTCACTGCAGATCCACATTCTCCAAGCCTCTGCTCCGTATGTTTCAGTGCTGCAAGCAGAGAACTCTAGACAAGTGACCATCAAGGATAGCACATTCCGGTCCTTACAGACCCAAGGTGTATGCATGAAAGGCTTTATGGTCTCAGCTTCCATTGATTTCATACTGAGTGTTCCACACACTAGAATAGCATTCAAAAAATGAAACAGCAACAGCTGGTTTTGAATACAGAGAGGTAAAATACTCTAGAGCTGCCATCATGCGTCATTGACCCGTGTAGACTTGTGTGTAGACTAACACTAAACACTTATGTCTGGAGAGCAACTAGCTGGGGTCTTGAGAACTTAACTTTAATAAATGTTGAAGTGAAGAAAGAAATATGCTCCACTTCTAAAAGCATGAACCACACCACAGATTTCTGTGCAGCACCTTTACTAATTTCCACATGAGCCTTTTGTCCTTGCCACAGCCATTTCCTCTCTGCTATGGAAGAAAAGATGCTGAAGCTTTCCTCTTCTGATCCATTCAACCTCACGATCACGAGACAGGCATTCAGTCTTCATGTTTTCTTTGCTATTCCCCCTTCAAGGCAGTATTAAGTTACTTTTTCATTTGGTTTGTATTGGGAGTCCTTTATATGCTGAACTATTGCTTTGGTGTGAATGGAAAGAGTAACCAACTTTCTTCAGGAGTATTTGAGAAGTGCTGAGGAATGCAGACAGACATGGAATAGAAAGTGTCTAAATCTGCCATCACCACAGTTCAAGATAGCAGTCCACATTTCTGAAGAGCGCCAAATATCAAAACACAGAAAGACTGATTATTGTCTAGGGATGAACTCTCATCTGCCTTATAAAGTGATGACAAAAGGCCTATGGAGAAGAGCCCCGATTACGCTGATGTCTCCTGTGATTTTACCAGATGGAAATGAACAGACGACTCTTTCTTATACTGGTCTGTTTGAAAAGTAACTTCTTTGGCTGAGATGACAGCTTCATACCAAAAGATGGCTGGAGCTACCCATGACTAACCAGAGATTTCATCATTTGGATCTTTCAGTGTCTTGCTTGTTTTTCCAGTTGAGAAGGGAAACTTCCAGAAAAGAAGTTTCTAGTTATGTCTGGTTTCTGGGGAAAGCCCAAATCTTTGTTCAAAAGGAATGGCATGCTGCCGTCACGTTCACTGAAGCGTTCAGTGCACTGTGCAAAGCTGTTGATGGATGTCTGTTCCAGCCTTTCAGCATGGTTTCAGTAGTTTAGTTTAAGGAGGAAAACTCCACACAAACAATCTCTGAGAAACACTTCAAGGTAGTAACTAAAATAAATACAAGGACACAAGTCTACTTTGTAAAATTGACTTTTTTCCTAAAAAAACCCCACAAAACCCCAAAACCAAAAAACCCCACCCACCACATCTCATACTATCTTGCTGATCTGATATGACCAGGGTTATTGATGCACTTAACTTGCGATAAAAGAGGGCTGTACTTAGATGGCCCAGACAGCTTTCTGATCATACCTTTCAATGTTCTCAATAGTTCATCAGTAATGCACTTTTGCCTTCTCAATTTATTTCCTAAAATGCCAATCATAAGCAGCAAGTACGCAGGACCATGCTTCATATGTCTTAGACTCTTTCCTTAACATCCATTACTAGACACTCTTGGAGGCAAAAAACCCCAGGCTAAGCAGACCTTTGGCCTGACCTGATAGTAGCTATGTTTTCTTCTTATGCATGCCCTCCAGTTTAGTCCTTTGAACACAGGATTATTTTCTCCCCATTTAGCTTTTTGGAGAAACTAGCTCCAGAATACACATCTCCAAACCACTAGGACACAACCTGCCTGATGAAGCTAAACACTGCTTGTATGGATAGTGTGTCCTTCAATCACTGTGTAATCATCCTTGATAATAGTGACAGGAAAACCCAATACCTTTATTTCTTTTTAAAATCTGGGGCTTGATTGCTCTTAGTATTCAGTTGTGGTTATTCTTTGTCAACCATCAACTACAAGGTTCTTGACAGCGACCAGACAATCATGATGGGACCAGTTTCCTCCCTGCATTGTATGTGGACAACAGATTTATTGCTGATCTTTTAGGCCCTTGAAACTTCCTTCAGAGTCCTTTTCTTAGCCACCATTACCAATCTGTCCTGCTTTGAGATAAAGCCAGCACACACTGAGCACTCCCTGAGAAACACCTTTTTCCTAATTACTGAAGACAAATGGGATGCAAGTCAGACATACTGTTGTCATATGACATACTCCATTTAAACCCCAACATTCACCCAGAAGTGACTGGTGAATATACACCAATTATTCATTATGAAGCACAAGAAGAAAGTACTGGCTCAGAGCACACCATATGGTTTCAAATCTATCATTTAGAGTTAATTTATAAAGAAGGCCAGCAGAACAAATACTCCTACCAAACAGGCTAAGTAGCAGATGATCCTGAGACTGCTGGTGAGATGCCTCTTTCCCTGCCAATACCATCACACGCACACAACCACATGGGTGAGAATGCACGTGCTAAAGCTGTCATTGTTTAACACAAAGCCATGTAGCCAAGGAGTGGGATTCTAGAAGGATCTGTAGTAGAGAATGCTGTTTTACAGTTGTAGATAAAAGACTAATTGTACATTAATACATTATTATACTGTAGTTACTACAGACACCAATTGCTTTTACAGATGGCAGAACCAAAATATTTTCTCCTTAAAGGGAAGAATGCTTCTTTTAGCAAAAAAGACTAGGTCTTGATTACCAAGCTTTTTCCCCTTTTCCTAACTGCTACTTGTGCTCTTTCTAGATGACTCATGAATACATACCGCATGGCTCTCAGTGCAGTTTTGTATGCTAATTCAGCATCATGAGGTAGGAGAGAGGTGAAGAGATACTTGGCAAATGTGTGCATTGGAACGCTCTCTCGATGGATGACTTCACCTAAACCACTATATGGTCCAGCTGCAGGAAAGAGAAAGAGAACATCGGTCTTTACATACTGCTAAAACCCAACTTCTGGACCTTTAAAAACATTCACTATACCTTCAGTTAGAATTGGTATTCAGAGACAGAGTTTGCTATACAAAAGGTAAAGTTATATTGCTATTTTCTCTGAAATACATTACACATATGTCATGTATATAAAATGTATTACAAGTACATTAAATACCATGTATTCTTTGAGACAAGACAGATTGCAAATTGTATAGTACTAAGCACACTACCAGTGTGCATACAAATAACAGAACAGTTCCGGTGCTCCATGGGGCTCATTCAGCAAGCCTATGCTATGCAGAAGTAGAAAGCGATCATCCTAGCTTTGGCTCCACGTAGTTACACTGTGCACATGAATACCTATGAACCCTGTTGGTGCGTGACTGATTTATCACAAGTCCACCAGAAAAAAAAGAAAAAAAAAAAAAAGAAGAGTGGTTACAGTAGAAAAATGCATATATTTAATTGAAGTTCCATAGCCAATCACCACAGCAGCACCCTATCAATGTCTCACCTGACATTAGGCATTTAAATAACTCTTTGGTCTGGACTTCGTCTCCAGAGAAGACTAGGTCAGATCCTACACCAAAGCTGGTTTTGTTAGTCCATTATAGCCACATGATCTTAAAAATTGTATTTGTCGTGGGAAAATTCTCCCCATTGTTAGGGCAATGGATTTTGCTCACACTCAGTGCAGCCAGTGTAGTATTTCAACTTCGTAACAGCAGCGTCAGGATTGACAACAATAAAAAAGTTAAATGCCACTATTTCCTTGCTGAGTTTTAAATGTTCATGGTGCATATGAACCCCACTTTTAAATTTTTCCTGCAACCTTAAGACTGTTATTCCTGTTAATAGAAAACTGTGTCAGTTTTCAACTTCAGCGACTAGAGGTTCAGGCATTAAATGTTGCAAGATACAGAATAAGAACCTTACATTAAGCATTATTGGACTATTATTGCACAGACAGCAGCCAGCAGTCCTAGAAGTTACTACTACTTCTTCTACTAGAGACTCCAGCCCACCACACTTGGATGGATGGATGAATGACCGTGTGAGCACACTTCTTTGCTGCAGAGTCACATGTGTCATTTAAACTGCTTCCAGCAGCGGTTCAAACTAACATGGCTGACTCTACACTGAAGCAGATGAGGAGAGCAGATGAGGAGAAACAGCCAAGCTGTTTCAGCAATGTTTTTCTGACTGGTGCCTTAGCACAACATGCAAAGATAAAAATCACTAGGCATGAAAAAATTTTGAGCTCCATAGGTGGGCACTTCTGAGGACTTGGGCTGATTACAAAGGAAATGTCAATGAAGATTTAGTAGGTGACAGTGTGTCTCAATCATATAAAGTGAAGCTGAAAGCCATTCAAAACTAGCTGGCATTGCTTCAATGAAAGAAGCCATTTCACTATGTTTGCCAGTTGGTGGTCCAGTCAGAAACTCAGTTAGGACATGAAAAATACATGACAAACCATTTTATATGAAAATATATTCTGCCATTAACTTAGCAGTCAAGCAAAAAATTAGAACAGTTCTTGCAAAACAGTCTCATGTTCTGCTTTCCCACGCACTCAAATGGTAGCTACATACAGCATGCATTAATCTGCATTAACAGCATAGAAATCAGCTTAATATTGGATTAAGCTTTCTTTATTACATCTACAGGACTTTATAAAAACACAATTGATATGATTAGCATCTTAAATCACTGCATAGTTTTTCCTCCTTGTGAGCTGGCAGTTTCTGCCTAACCTGGAGTAAACTGAACCTATTGCAAGAAAGCCAAATTTCTTAGCACGCAGTAATGCAAGACCATCATTGCACGCTGCTCACCACAGCAATTTTGTAGGTGGTTATATTAGCAGATTTCCTGCTATGATCACTTGTTTACTACTCTAAGAAAACATAAAAAAGAATTTCAGTGATCAAAGTAGTAAACTAGAACTATCAGAGAACACTTCAGAGAAATCCTGCCTTTTCCTCATAAACCATCCATACCAGTAAATAGATGCAGCAAATTGATTTTATAATCCATAGGATCCCTGTATGGTGGTTAATAGCTGGATCTAGCAAGCAGCAATTCTTGTCCAAAGACCAGAAAACAGCAGTACAGCCACACCATAATGGAAACTCTCCCCATGGTGTGGCTTCTCTGCAGTTTCAAATGGCACCATCAGTAGGTACCAAAGTCTTTAAGGACCTGAGCAAAAATAGTGACCCAAAGCTGAGAACCCTAAACAACATACAGCACCTCTTCCATTAAAGAGGAAGTTTTAAAAGAGAAATGTCTTTCAGAAAGAAAGCAAAACCTGACTGCTGTGTAACAGTCTTCACAATTTACCTAGAGCAGTACCACACTCCCCACTATCCCCTGAGCAAGCACTCAACACTTGGACCATGCCTTTGGCTAATTGGTTCCTCTAAAGTTTTTTTCTTCCATTTAAAAAACCCAAAGCCCTGAAAGACAACTTCAGAACCCATGAGACTACTCTCTGAACATGAGGCTTAAGTGCTACGTGTTAAGTCTTTTTAAGAGCTAAGGCAAAACTATGCACTCTTTTGTACAGATTTTATTGCAACACACTGGCAATTCCCAAACAGAAATTGTTTGTCTTGGTCAAAATTTAGTCGCAACACAAGGCCTTAAGCCTCAATATTTGATCACATATTTCAATTTTCACATATGATACAAACTTCAGAGGCAAGTCCTTTTCCTAATTGCTACAAACAAAACGTTACATTTTTGTCCCAGCAATTCTAAGTGAATTTTCTGAGCTCTTCACCTAGGAACAGAGGTAAAACTCTTCAGACATTTACAAAGCTGCCAGTACCTTTTTCAGGATATAAGGAACACACAGAATTTTACAACCTGAGAACTGTTGATGGTAACGGATGTCTCTCTATTATTTACTTGTGAGCCTGGGTTGTATAATCAGGATACTGAGATTACGACAGATGACAAAACTAAAGAACAGTGTAATCAAAACAAAAGGCTTATAGGTCAATAGATGCCTTATCTCTAGAGTCTGGTGATATCTGAAGTATGTTTGATTTTCGTAAGAGATTGGAAACAAAATTTTGCTGGAGTTCTACGTCAAAAAAACATCTGAAGTATATAAGGCAGTTTCCACAGGAATACTAGTTCCGTGTGCTTGTGCAAGTGAAGACAGTTTAAAGAAGCAGTTAGCATCTATATTAAGCTACCTTCTAATAGGAAGACTGCTTGTTTTCGAAAAATCTTCACCAGAGTATCATCCAATTCAATTTCCTGTAGCTTAGAAATGAGCTGCTCCTCATTTCGACAAACCTTCTCTTGTGCATACAAGCCATCTGGCATTATTCGTTGCTGTCCCAGCCCTATCAATGCCACTTCCACAGCCAGCGTTAAATAAGATTCCCCTTCTTCTAAGAACTTGTGTGCAGGCAGGTGCTGGTACTCCAGAGATTTGCATTGCCCCATGTTCTCTGTACGGAGTGACACAAAGAGAAACACATCAGTGAATCATTCTAACCCATAATCTGCCTATAATGCCACATACACAAATGCTTCCTCTGTTAGTATTATACAACAGGCCTGGGAACTCCAAAACTTTAAAGCATCCTCTGTTTGCTAGTGTTTTTTTCAGGCTTTTTTACTTGTTACAGTTGTATTTATGATAAAAATGTGTATTATTAACACTAGAAGTCCTACTCTTAGCAAAGATTACATCTAAGTTCCACACAGACCAAGCCATTGCTTTAAAGAGTACTACCGATTCATTTGGCACTTCAGACACACCATATGACAAAATGCTATTCCAACATGTAGCAGTTTACAGTCTAATTTGGGAACAAGAAGTTACAATGGACAGATGTACGGAGATGGACAACTGCAGCAAGTGGGAAGGCTGAATGCATTTGGTAGATTGCACATGCATAGGAGGAAGTTACTTTCCAACACACACCATTTTTATTTCATGGGGTTGTTTTGTTTTTTTATAATTGCGAAGAATCTGATTTCCGATTTCTTTTAATTAAAAGTTCTTCCAGAATTGGTGGATATGGGATTAGAAAGTTATTGAAGAAAATCTAATTGAATAAAAGTAGTTTTGAGGCAAAACCCCAAGAAGACTGTGGATGTGCATATAAAAGAGATGCAGGTAGAGGAATGAATCCAGTTTCTGTCCCCACAGGTGGTGATAAGAAGCTACTGCAAAGGTGGAAAGAGAGTGAGAATCAGGAATTAATCAGTTAAGCTCCTGGGAAGCAAATACTGAAATTAAAATGGACATGCACATCCTATCTTAAATCATGTATCGATACTGCAACACTGCTTTCCAATTCGTATCATTTATAGACCACGTATGTCATCAATTTTAAGTGTTTTGTCATCAGTTTGAAGCATTACATACACTTGTAGCTAAGTAGTCCAATAACATCCTGGTCTGCAGGAGGAGGAGTGCTGCCAGCAGGCTGAGGGAGGTGATCCCTTTCCCTCTGCTCAGCACTGGTGACCCCACACCTGGAGCGCCATGTTCAGTTGTGGGCTCTGCAGTATATGGAGATACTAGAGCAGATCCAGTGCACAGCCACCAAAATGATTAAAGGACTGCAGCATCTCTCATATAATGAGAGTAAGTAAGGTGGGATTATTTAGCCTGGTGAAGAGAAGGCTCAGGAGGATCTTACCAAAATGTTTAAATGATGGGAGAATGTAAAGAAGACAGTGCCAGACTCTTCTCAGTGGTATCCTGTGACAGGACAAGAGGCAATGGGCACAGACTGAGATACAGGAAATTCCACCTAAGCATAAGAAACCATTTTGCTACCATGAGGGTGGTTGAACACTGCAAGAGGTTGCCCAGAGAGGGTCTACAGCGTTTATTCTTGGAGTTACTCAAAACCCCACCAGACACAGTCCTGGGCAACCTGCTCTAGGTGACCCTGCTCTGAGCAGAGCAAGTGGACTAGATGATCTCCAGAGGTGCCTTCCAACATCAGCAATTTTGTGATCTTGTGATTTCCTGCAACTTCTCAGAAAGAGGACAGAGCAACATTTGTGGAAGAGGGCTGCTGCTATAGTCTTATTCAGTTTTATTTCAAGTGTGAAATAAGGAATTGTCTTCAAGAATGAGTAACTGGTAATTTTTTAAGTGCTTTCATATTTTAAACATTTTCTTTCCATTGTGTTTTCTTAAGGAACACAAATGTGAGTTCTTACCCTATAAGAACACTGGTTTTGAAGCTGATTCAGAAAGCCAAGACAGCAAAATGCCTCCGGTAAATGAAGACATAAAGAAGATTGCTCCCTTTGCTTGGCCTTACCTGTGAAGTCTGAGAATCCATGGAAGCTCTCATCATCCACCCTGCAGGCCTCCATCAGACTACTGAAGAGGGTGCCAATGGGGTCCAAAGGGTGTCCCACCCAACCTTCAAGATTCGTTATTGAGGTTACTCCTCTGTGGAGAATTTCTGTGATAGAAAAGATGGAAGGAAGAAAGAGGAAAAGAGCGCACATGTTAGCCCCTCAAAACAATTATAAAACTGATCAAAAAGCTCTCAGTACAGAATTCACAGTATTTCAAGTTAAATGTTTAAATGAGGTATACAAGGAAAAAAATTGTCCTTTAAGTGGATCAAGTGCATTTTTTGTCATTCTAAAATTTCAGTCAACAAATACCTTCATGGATACTTTGTTGTGTAGCCCTCACCCATCATTCAGTTAGAACATGAAAAAATTGTTTAGTGAATTGAAGGAAGTGTGGTTGTGGTAACAGATATTAGAGATTCCCCAAATCTTCTTCTTTAATAACAGTCTTATGGCAGCAGGTCCTTTGACTCCAACTCCCAACTTTTTTCCTTCTAGACACACGACTGAACTGAGAGATCAGACACATTATGGGTGACCATTCAAAAACCATAAACAAGCCATTATGGATGCTCTGTTTCTCTGCCTGTTACACACTAACTTGAACCTGCCTCCACTTGCCCTTCCTGAGTAGCCAAATGTATTAGCCCAGAGCTGTTAAATCCTGCTTCTTGCCTATTTAAATGTGTGGGGCTACAAAATGAAACAGAGCCACACTATCAGGAGGGTGGTTTGTAGGGTTTTGGGGGTTTTTTTTGTTTGTTTGTTTTTTTTAAAGAATCCACTGATACGCAGTATGAAAAACAAACAAGTAAATCATTGTCTTACTAAAAAAATAGCATGTACTAAAGATGACAGGCAAAAGCAAGTAATATTACCAAAAAGGATTAATCAGTGACTTCTTACTGACTCACTTATGTTCTATTTATTCTATTGTGCCCACTTATGAGCTTCACTCGTGTCACACCAAACACAGGCTTCAGTCCTCCACTCATACAGACATTTAACTTTAAATCATGCAAGTGGTTCCACAGACGTCAGATCAGTCACATGCATAAAAATTAAATAGGAGAATGTGGTGTTTGTTGAACTAAAACCTAAAGCTGGGCTGTAGCTGCAGAATTCATCTGCTTAGACCAGCACACTTTGCACTATTAGAAGTGTGGTTTTTAAAAATTCCACACATAAAAGGAAAAAAAAATAAAAAAGCAGTGAGTGACAACATAGAAATGACATACTACTTTGTTTTGGGGCAGGATGGATGGCATTTCATACACTCCATTTTTTATTTATAATAGCATAATATTAGTTGACAGCTATAGAAACTGCTCACAGGGAAAGAAACTTAACAAAAGTATTGAATGTCTAGATACTGCATTAGCAACTGGGAATGAAAAGGAGCAGTACCACAACCAGCACACTTGCAGTAGACCCTTCACACCTGCAGTGGTACATACACATATGCGCGCGCACACACACTGACACAGGCCTCTCCCTTCTTACACCCCCAGCCTGAGAAGCTAGAAAAGCTGCAAAGCTTTTAAGGGAAGACTTGTTAAGGAAAGATACATTACATGATAAAAAGACTTAGCAAATACTCCTAAGTAAGAATACAAAGTGCTTTTAAGTTTTGTTCAAATCTAGGATCCATAATAGTGCTCAAAAAAACCCCTTCTTCCTTGGTTAGGAAGGGTGGGGAAGGAGGGACATAGGAACTGCCAGCTAATTTTTCTTCTGTCAGGTGTCTACCTTGTGTTCTACATGCTAATTTCTGGGAAAATATCTGCAAGCACACTTGGAAAATTTACACATATGAATTCACACTGGTGTTTTTGCATACAACGCATGAGAATACACAGAGTTAAGAGTAGCAATGAAGATCTAAAATAAAATTTCAATTAAGGGATTCTTCTAGCAGCTGAGAAAGTAATTCCAAATCCAGCTCTTCCACGTGCATTCTTTAACTACAAAGCCATCCCCCTTCTTCCACTGGCTCTTCACAGTACCAAAGTTCAGTGCGGGATTATTTTGGGTAGCAAGGATCACATGGCATAGAAGCTGTATCTGGAAGGAGAAGGTTCCTCCGAAAAAAAAAACCCAACCAAAAAAACCCCCAAAACACAAACTTCCCCCCCCCAAAAAACCCCACGGGTAGTGCTCATCCAAGGAACACCACAGAACATTTTATAAAAAACAGTGTTTCAAAAACAACAAAAAAGGCAATCCACCCCTATTCAGAAACACTAAAATTTTAAGCATTACAAGAGACTCTTTTTGAGAAGACTGCCAAATTTGATGAATTTCTGTGGTGTACTTTGCCTCATTGTCACCCTCAATATCAACTTTAGGCTTACAAGAAATATATAGTTCAACTAAATTATATATCAGAGAGAAAAGTTATTTTAAACACCTGACATGCCAAACGCAAAGCTCTGTTTAAAAGTCTGTAAATTACACAGGGTGAGTATTTTCACTGTGTAACCGAAACCCCTGACTGGGACAAAGGCCCCATCATGTCAGACATATTGCAGAAGGGAGAACAGAGCCCTTGCCCTGCACAGCTTTCAACCCAGCTTACAGGAAACCTGTGACATCCAGAACATGACAATACCACTATGATCGTTTGGACCAAAGAGTTAAAGTCACCTCTTTTGCTTTAGTTTCAAAACTGGTTTTTCTCATGCAAAGTTCCAGTCCAGTGTTATTGTCACCTCAGCACATCCTTTGCCCTTCTCTCTTTCCCACATTTACCTTTCTTCTGAGCCCGGAACATTTCCAGCTGTTTCTGCTGCTGCCTTCTTAGTGTATTAACAATAGCTATTGCTAGCCTCAGTGCTTCTCGTGGGTATCCATGAGATCGTAATGCGTCCACTCTTGCACAGGCTGTAGGAACATGTTCTGAAATGGAGAAAATAGTTGAGGAATAGCGATGCTTTCATGTCTGCAACGGCCTGTTTTACTAGGTTACTCAAAAGAGCTTATTTGTTTGGGTTTTTTTTGTTTTTAAAACTATGCAAGAGAGACTTAAAGGACTACTTCTGAGCCAGCATTTCAAGGGAGCCTCTGTTCTTTTTGCCAGGCTTTTCATTCATCTCCCCACCATCCCCCCCCAAAATAATGCCATAGAAAATGAACAAAGCAACAAGTCATGGAAACGTCTTTCCGGTTTAGCCACTTACCATGCCAGAGGGGCCACCCGTGAGAGTCAAAGAGCAAGTTTTCAGTGTCGTCATGGTAACAGTAGTTGGTGTATAGGTCACTGCTGATAATGTGCTGTAAGTGGCTGTCCTGCCAGTGCAGATCGCACGCCTCAATGGCTCGAGTGAACACTGTCCGATGTGGCCTGTTCGATGAATCTGTCATTTTCACAAGTTCAGAAAGCTGCATCAGCTTTTACTCATTCATATGTGAATCAGTCATTCAGAGTATTCTTGTCTTCTGCCTATTCACCAACCCCTGAAGGACGGCAGCCTGCCTTGCCCCCCTCTGCACCGAGCAGCCTGCAGATGACATTTCACATCCTATTATTACCCAACAGCTCAGACCAAGTGTGTGCCATTCACTTTGCATTCAGAGAGATCTACAAATCAGCATGGCTGATGCTAAACAGGACTTGCAGAGGTAACAGCTAGAGATGAAGGACATTTAACAGCACATACAGAACTCCCCTAAAAACAAACTAGAAATTATAGGGCACACAGCTACTCAAGCATTCTCAGCTTCTCTTCTCCTGGGACCCAGAGCTGCCAGGATGAGGGGATGGATAAACATCACAAAGATTTTTACTTGTTCCCTTTGAGGAGTGACATTAACTTTGAGCACTTGTACAATTTTTTTTTTCGTCATAAACATATACAAATACTATAAAGAAAGTGAGGTACTGAGGCCATGTAACATAATCCTTACTGAACATCTATGGCAAAACCACTCTGTCGACATGGCACTATGTCTGAACGTTGAGATGCCGTGTCAAGTGACCAACTAGCCTACCCAGGTTGAGCTGAAGATCACAAGATACAGAAAGCAAAACACCTCTGTAGGGAGTTACATGCTGAATGAACTACTGTCCCCAACTAGCTGCGAGATTTAAAAATGAACCAAGTCTATTTCCTTCAGAGGTAGACTTCCAAGAAAAAGAAACAAGGAAAAACCCATCTAAGTCCAAATCTTCCAGCTCCCAAGCATTTAACTTTATCAATTACATGAAACACGTAATAAAATACTGAGGGTTTTGAGGATTACAAGGGTGTTTTCCCAGGTAAATATCCTGCATCTTCCCCAGTTATTAGCGAAGTAGCCATCTTTGCTTGAAGATGACTGAACAAGACTTCTGTCAGATTTGATAATCACATTTTAGATTAGGAAGCATGATATTGAGTAAGAAGAGACACCTCCTCCAAGACAGCAGCGTTGCCTCTGCACCCCCCACACCTGGCAATGCAGACTGCACATACAGAGCACATCCCACAGATAGCTGCTTTAGTTTCTCACACGCTCAAGTGTAATGCAGTTGCAACAGATCACTCTTTAAATAGGTATCAAAGGCTTCGTAACTGCAAACAAAATAAAAACCCCAACACCAGAAGGAATACAGGATTATAGTCAAGCAAAGAAACAGGCTTTTACAAGACATACTTCGAGGACATCCAATTTTCATGCAACACATATTTAGAAGCACCAAGTGAAAAGTTAGAAGACCTGTCTACAACAAATACTTGCTTTGAAAACGTTGCAGCCCCAGCACAAAAAAAACCACCTATTTATCCTTTCTGCAAGGACAGTATTAGTGAAAACAATTTTGGCTGGTCAATCCTCAACAAGAAAGTTACTTGTCCCAGGAAAGAGTGCTGAATTCTGCAAGGCTAGAGTATATAAGATAGAGGTTATATTATATGTTGCAGTCAGTGCATATGTTTAGGCTCACCTTGGTTAGCATTTGCACCCTGAGGCAAAGCATTGGTTAAATTGGGCAGCTCGTTTCCATGGTTTCCATCTTCCCAGGGACAAACATCCACACTGTTCCATTTTTTCAGCTGTTTTAGCCAACTGGCCTTCTGCTCCAACTTGCAGTGGGGATTTAAGACTATACACATCCACAGAGCACCTGATTTTAAAAAAATTGCTAAATTATGTTTTCTATTAAAAATGCAGCAGCCAATGACTAATTGCAAACTTCTATACTGTAACACTTTTTCTCCCCTCAAAGTCTACACTGTTTGCTTCCCAGCTATACCTAACACCAGGCAGACTGAATTCCCAATGCAGGATCTTGGAGCTGGTGTGGCCCATCTGAAGCAGTTGAAAGATGGTACACCAAGCCAACTTTCTCAATTAAAAGGCATTAAGAGGTCTTTTGTATTAGAAAATCCAGAGTTCAATGTATGGCTCATCAGACAGGAACATCAAGTGAAAAGCAAACAAGAATTCACATAAAGTTACGGCAGGAAATTACTCAAGTTTTTCTTCCAATTTTTGTACCAGAAGCAAATGCTGTTTTCTGTGAACAAGAACTATGTATCTTCCAGCTTCACATTACAGGAACCAAAGAAGTGCATTAGTAAGACATGTTTTTTGTAAACATATACTTCCACACTCAGAACCAAGCAGGAGTACAGCTGATCATATAACTCATTTGCAAACACATCTGAGTCTCAGAGATCCAGTAAACACTGGTTTTGTGCAGTCTAATAGGAATAAGATATTTTTACTGCAATTACTTCAGTAATTTGGTTACACTAGAAAATTTGTTTTACATTTTCTGTTTATGGAGCTCAAAGGGAAAGCTAATTTGTGCTGACATTTCACACATACCATCACTTTGGAACTGCTCCCTGAGACTATGTAGAGCAGGCATAAATACATCAAGGTCTCTAGCAACAATTTTCCAATGCAAAGATTTTTCTCTAAATCAGCTGTCTCTTCAACAGCATGAACTTTGACAGAAGCATGAAGACATCTGAAAGTACTGTTTAGCAACAGTTCATTTGCTCATTAAGAACGAGCTTTATATGCTACAAGAGATTTAGAGAATATGCTTAAACTATGCAATCTTCATGACAGGCTGAAAAAAAAGAAGAGTAAAAATGCAGCTGGTTCTTCTGATAGTAAAATTCTCACATTCAAGTGTTCTGTTGCTAACTAAGAATGCAAAATGAATACCCAGAGAACAGGCAATCACGTTACATTCATTCCTAAAGTAACTTGGCATGTTGGTATGCCACAGCACAGGAGCCAGTGGAAACACAGCTTGATCCTTAAGGTTGCAAGTCCCCTGCTGTTCAGACCAACATGGAATGGGGAAATAATATCAAAGAAATCTGAAACATGATATGGTACAGTGCAGAACAACAGAGACACTGCACTGCTTCAGATTATTACTGCACAGTAGTTAAATACAGTACAGCAAGTGTTTTGTTTTGGTTTTTTAAGTGTCTGAAACATGCCATAGGAGTGAATAAGGCCAATACTGTTTATAAAAACTTCTTTTGAAATCAAATCATATGACTTTCTTCAGACACACTTGTCAACATGCTTCACTCTCCAAACAGAGTCAAATTACAACTGGTTCTCATTATTAAGCACCAATGCATTCAGCACTGCCCAAGACAGAACAACTGTATTTCTTGTCATCTGTAAACAAAACAGAAGATGGGGCATACTGGAAAGCCTTGGAGAATAGTTAACTTGGGCTTGCTTATTTATTTTCAAAATCAAGTATCACTTGAGGGCACTAAGGAGACACTGTACCTCTCAGCATCTAACAAAAAAAAAAAGCCAATTTAATACTTTGTAACCAGATTCCCAGTGTTTTCAGACTGAAGCAAAAGCAAAGTGGAACACCTTAACTGCATTTGGTGAGTACTTAAATCATCCAGCAAGGTGGAACACACACTACTGATTACACCATGCCCCTACAAAATGAGTGGCCTTTTCTTTTTCCACATCTCAGAAACACCACTAGAGGCAAAGGAATTCATTCGCCTTCTTCAGAAGCTCCAGTATGCATGCAGTACATCTAAGAGGCAGAGAGAGGGAAGAGATACCTCAAAGTACTAAAATCCTTTAAAAACTTCTTTGGTTTAAAGAGGGAAACTATATCAAGCATAACTACATTGTCTCAGAAAGCCAGGCTATTTTTATACAAATGAAGCACACAGACAAGTGTATTTCTAATAAACCCCACACAAACCACCTAAAATTTCAATAGAGCCCAACTGCACCCTGCTCCCAGTGACTTCAGGGCAAGCTGCACGCACATCTGAGATCTCAACCAGCTTTCACGGCTGCCCAATTCCCTGCAGGAAGAGGAGTGCGAGACAAAACTCCCTCACGAGAAGAGAAGGGAACAGAAAGAGCCTCAGGCTCAGCTCCTGTAGTGCTACAAAGGCTACCATCTGGGAGAAGGATGCATAATGCCAATGACCCCACACTCTTCAGCCTGTTTGGGTATCTAGGTTTTTTGGTTCAGGTTTTTTTGTGTGTGTGTTTTTTCTTTTTTTTTTTTTTTTTTCCCCTAGCATGTGTGCATTTGCCTGTATTCATACTTCTTCCTCCTCCTGCTCCCTAAGTGCCTTCCCCCTCCCCTGACATCTGCTCCATTCTGGCTCTTTCAATTCACTGGTTCCTGTCCTGCTCCTAGCACTGAAAAGTCTGAGGAAAACGTTCACTTGTGCCCAGATTTTTACCACATGCCAACTGGAAGGAGCCTGGAGGATATTCTTCCTATTTCACTCTGATGCTGCTCAGTGGAAGCCCCCCTGAGCTGGCCCTTAAATGTCACCACCAACCTGAAGGCTTACACTGGCCTCAAACAAGAGAGTCTATATTTTCTGCTCCCATACAGGGAAACAGCTGATCACACTTACCCCTTACCACAGATAAGGCTTACAGAAAAATGAAGGGCAGCTACTTGCTATTTGTGGAGAAGGTATTAAATCCATTTGCAGTGACTTCAGCCTGCAAACTGCTGTTGGCAACAGTCTATACTCAAAAAAATTCTCCCAAAATAAATTCCTGGCATTCTCAAGTTTACCTGTTTGACTAGATTTAATGATGTCACCAATGCCACCTGCAATATGAACAAATGCCTCATTAAATGAAAAAAAAACCAACCCCACCCAACAGAGAATGTGTTTGTGTTTATATATTCTGTTTTTCTCTCTAACACAGCTCACTCTTCCTCCTGTCTCCCTTTCCCCAGGCACCAGGTATCTTCTTCACACTGGTTCTCAGAGGGCTGACACATCTTCCTCCCTGAACTACATGCTACTAAACCAAAAGGAAAGTTCTGATTTGGATCCCTCAACTGTGACCATCTGTCCAATACAGAACTCCTCACATCCAGTGGCAAAATGATCATAACCCAATATATAAAAATATTTCCCCCCGAAGAAAATTGGAAAATAAGACATGCTGCGACTGCAATTCGGTATTAATTTCACAGGGGAATGAATATTAGAACTGTCTTATTGCAGTGATAAATTGCCGATTTTGGTTCAACACTAATCCTTTTGACCTGGAAAAAGCCAGCTTTGCCAAAACAGACCTTTGGTTCGGACAGCCCTCCTTTTGAAAATGCATGGTTGTCATTCATCTTTAGTGTGCCTCACACCACAAAGAAAAAAAAAAAAGGTTATTGCTTTACACAATGCATGCCTTCCTTGTACATACAAGGGAACATCAGTACTTTTGTGTTTCTCAGTAGACATCCATACCTTTGAATTCATGGGGGAGAAAGGGACAGCATGCCTTTACACTGATTAGGATTTAAATATGCAAATGGAAAACCATTAAGAAGTATTCAGTCACTGTAAAAGTAGATGTTGTAATAATTACACATCCTGTGTATGCATGGATTCATGAAGCCAAAGGAGGTGCAAGGAATGTATACAAACTCTCCCAAGAGATTAAGCACTGCTCAGTTTTCATAAATCCCATTATATTTTACTCTCACCCCAGTAAATGGAAAGGTGGTGATGGAAACGGTTTTAGTGGGGCACTAGGACACTGACCATGACTGAAGATCCAGCATACAATTCCATTTGATTGTTTGATTACAGTCTTCCCCAGAAATCTGCTTTTCTTAGAAGTGTTATGCTACCTTGTCAGGGCTGCTGTGTAGCTAAGCTTGGGTCAGCATTTACTCATTTACAATACCTGTGTAATCAATGGCTGAGACTTAGGCTTTGTTGTGGAATTTTACATTAATATACTTAAGGTCAACCCATTCATTTGCAAAATTAAAGTATGCAAGAAGCAGATGCACATCTACTGTGACATATCTTTGCCCTTCCCATTAATGCACATCTCTTTGTAAAAAAGAAAAACCCATAAGCTAGCAGCATTTGATCATTTCAAAGAAAATGGAGCCAGGTAATCAAGATCATTCCCTTCGTGCAACAGACAAGTCAGCTTCAGCACTTCCTGCACACTTGCCACTGTGCCCCATTTGAGCCTAATCAATTCTATTACAAAAGCATCATTTTCCAGCATTGGAAGTGCCAGAACAGAAACAATACTAGGAGACAGAACCTATGACCGCTTTACAGTAGAAGTGTCAGCAAAGGATTTTAAAGTGGTTTACACCTGTTTTTTAAACACATATGCACTTTCACTGGGACAGCCACTTGGAAACCTCAAAGAAGGTAGTCTATGGTATTTATTGCTTCTCAAGGAGAAGGACAAGTGCTTTCAGAATGGCTAGTAAAGCCACCTCCCTCCTCCAGGCACAGAGATATCTCCATTAGAACAAAGCATAATCAGAAGTCCCACTGGAGAATGCTCCAATTAAACAGTTGCTTTTATGGAACAGTGAAGATAGGCAAAGCACTTCAGTGCTGTTCTCTCCTTGATAAGAACCCCAAGGAAAAGTACTCTCAGCATTCAGTTGGATCCAAGTTGCAATTTTATTCATAGAAACAATTCCTTAATGCATTCTGGTTTCTCTGTGCAGCCTTCAGAAAAAAAAAGGCTTTCTATGGGTGCTGTGTTTCTTGGAGAACAGAATGTTTCATTTTGCTCTAATTCATTCTATTACTGAATTAAACTTTGATGTATTGGTCTTGACAAGTGCTTCATGCTGATTGTATTGTGTATGATAGTATAATCACTCCCCATGCATTTCGCACTAGCTGGCTGATTAATGCAATAGATTACCTGCAGCACTGATGGCAAGAGGGAATCATTGCCCTTCTGCACACTAAACTCTGAATGTGCATTAGAGGGAGTGGAGGTTTAAGCCAGGGACAAAAAAAAAATGCCTAATTCCTTAGGTTTCCCTTTCTCTCTTGCTGCATACTGCTGCTCCAAGGGTTAAAGGCACATGTGTATTTGGCTGAAAGGAAACAAGTATTTACATATTGAGATTCTATTCTAAGCTATCATCAACTACATGCTCTGATCTCAGTGTGTCAAGTAGCAAAAAATTCCTGCTCTCATCTTCCTACATCTTCAACTTTTAGCACAATGGAAAAAAGAACTAGCCAAGCACTTCTGTCATTTTGCATGAGCCCATTGTTCTGGGTTATACCTTTTTGAGTTTGTTTTAAAAAGTGCTGCATCTTTGCAGATACTCTGCCATTTGACCAAAGGGTTTCATATAAGAACAGAAATTTGCTTGAAAGATGCAATTTACAGTATCATAGCCTAAGACTACAATCTCCCTAAGAGAGCACTTAGGATCTGTCACGTGTCCATTAGATGCCTGTCTAGGCACCTACAGTAGCCTGTAACGTGACCACTGTAGCAAGACCTGGGCTATTAGTCTGCAAAGCTAGAGGAAGATAGAGGAAAGTATACCTGCAAATGAATCTCACCAATTAATCTCCCTCGTATTCACAAAATCACTCATTCATTTGTTCACAAACAATTACTTGAAGGTAAAAGCATTGCTAATACTAGCAGAAATAGTAAAAAAATACTCCTTTATGAGTATCTTAATATGATTCTTCACAATTTTAAGTTGTTGCCAGTATTTACAACTAGGTCATGAACATAAAGTGTGCTCCTCCCTAAAACAAAGACCAGGTATTTTATCCAATATTTTAACTGGTAATACACTCTCAGCACTCACAGTCTCTTTTCAGAGACTTTGACAATTTTCAGAAGAAAAGTTATGTGACTACTAACTATAAATACACTAACCTACCTCTATTTAAATTTATCATTGAGATGAATGAATCCCTCTCAGTTCATTTTTTTAGGAAGATGCAAAACTGGAAAGTTTGATAAGTTTGTCAAAGAAAACAAGATATTCATAAGAGAAAGGTATGAAAACACCTCTTTTTAAGAAAAAAAAAGTGGAGCAATTGCAAACACTCCCTTGCATAGCGGGAAGTTCAGGAAAAAGGTATGATTGCCACAACTATGCTCACAGAATGTAAATAACCCACTGTAACCAGCCAGAACAACACATTCTGATTGTCTAGTCTGAATTCCTTCCTACTCTAAAATTTCCTGAGTTACTCTTGTCTTCCAGTCCAAAAGTGATGAGTTTTTACAAAAACAGCACACCTCAATTCAGATTTCTAATACAAGAATCTAGCACAGCTCCTGATTAGCTGATCCACTGCCTGGCTACCACAACTCAAAATTCTAAGCTTATTTCGAGTTTTCTGGTTAAATTTGTCCAATTTGTCCAACTCCGACGACAGTTTCAGCTACCTTCTGTTTGCTTGGCGGAAGTGTCTTTCCTATTGATTTTTTAGTGTACGCAGGTTAATTTAAACTATGAGGGATTTCCTTTGTCTTGCTTTGACAGACCCAAGCAGACTGAGACTCTCGCACCTCTCACTTTGAATTGCTTTTCCAACTTTTCATTTATTTTTCCAGTACCCATTCAAGACGGAGAACTGGAAAACACCACAAGGCTAGATTGTTGGACCATAGTAAAGCTCAGATAAATCAGCGAAGATTCAGCAATTCCTCTCCACGAACCTATTACTTCTCTCTACCTATGGCATTCACAAAAAGTGGTACTGGAAAATTAAATGGCAGCTTAATGTTACTGAAGTATTAAAAATAAAGAGTGAGATGAAGGATAAAAATAATGCTAAGTACCAGCTAGGGCTCATAGTAAAACTCTGCCCATAATCTTGGCAGTCACGATCCCACAGTTAGGGCCGCAATGAGTTTTGTACCAGCTCTAATACAGAACATTTTTTTAGGACATTTGTAAGTAAATCAGTTCAACAGCTTAGGAATAAAAGCTTCAAAAACTGTTTTAATGTGGGTACTTCAAGAAATTGGGCTCCTGCTGTAAAAGTACTTCCCATCCAACTGAACTAAACAGAAACCCAAACTTTTTGTATTGCTTTAAAAATAAGCCCCTCAAGCTATGCTTATAAACTGAAGTTAATTACTTTCACCATTATTCCTCAAATCTGATAAATGCCACAGGAAGGAACACCATCATTGAAAATAGTTCCCACTTACTGTCATACTCTGGCCTCATACACCCGCATTTCAAATATTATTATGGCACATGCCAATAATGAAGGAGGAAGGAAATCATCCTCAAAGAAGACAGACAGAACTCATCTTCGCAGAACTGCGGCCTGGCTTCATTCACCAGGGAAATGAAGGTGACAGCAACAACCAAGACACTCCAGGGCCATGACAGCAATTTCTTTAAGCTGTCATCCATAACTTAGGCCTTAGAGAAGCAAAACTGTCTTGTGATGCTAACTCAGAAGTATTGTTAATTTAGTGCCTCCAATTGTGCTATCATTCAAATACACTGGCATATATGAACAGCTTATTCTGTGAAAGAGCAGATGTAACCTTAAGTGCATGAACTGAAGGCACACGTGTTTTATAACTGTATGGCCACCACACCATGGCAGCTAAGAGTAAACAAAATGTAAGAGAAGGATTATCAGTTGAGCAAAGACAGCCTACTGGATATGATACAGTTAAAGACACAAATATGTGTAAGATATCACTCTAGCTAGAAGTCCCATGATGAAAGACCAAGGGAAATGGTGCAAAGCATGGTGCATCCCACTTCCTCTGAAACATAGGTCTTCCTACAGCTTTCACTTCAAGGTCAGAAATGTACTATCTGCAACTGATTAATCTAACTGTAGAAATCTGAATTTTCTACAGGTGCATTGGTACTGTCCTTAGCTTTAAATATGGGGAAAAGTGAATGCTTCTACTGCATAGTTGATCCTAAAAAGAGATTGCAAGAAGTATGCAGCTCCAGAGAAATGGTATTAGAGCACAAAAACTGTAATGAATGCTTAACTTTAGTGATTCTTTTTCATGGTAGCCCTGAAGTAGTCATCAAATCTGGCATCAGGAAGGAATTTCTCTAGGGGCATATTGGCAACAACCCTAGCTGCTTTTGTCCTTTTTTCCCCCTCCATTTAAGTATTAAGCAGAGATAATCTGTTTAGAACAGCTGGCACGTCCCATTCATGCAAGTTTGTCTCTCTAATTACAAAGGGAAAGAATGTCTGAGATCAAAATATAGATGTAGAATAGCTTCATTTAGTTAAGGTTAAAAGAATCTAACATGGTCTTTTCTAGAGATGAATATGAACTTTTATCAGAAAAATTCAGACTGATTTCCAAGTAAAAAAAGCATTATTTAAGAGTCAATCATTAGTTTGCTCTTGGCAAAATGGTAATTAACTCTCTCAATTAATCTATAATGATTCCTTCCCTAAATTCAACATTTAGAATTAAGTTTTAGATGAGGAGCAAAGTGTTACTAACAAAAATTTAGGCATGATCCTTCAGGAAATATATTGTACTATTTCTCTGCATGACATGACCTTGTATAATGATATTTTAGTTTTAAGTTTTAACACAAAAGTGTATCACCCTAATCCAGAAAGTGGCCAAAGTATCAGAAAATGTGAACTCAAAGTAGACCAGCAGGCTGTTCCAACATTTATTTAAAAAGCAGCCCAGAATAGGACAAAGTACTAGTGAAAAACTACTAAGACTACTAGCACTACTAAGACAAAGACATGTTATTCCACTCAGGAAATACCTTTATGACAACAACCCATTTAGTATACATAACAGAGAGGATTCTAAGGATGTCACCCAGGAAAGCTTTATCCCATGAATGAGGCTCATCACAGTATCATGAGAGGTTCCTACACTTAAAAACTTTAGATACCAACAACTGGTTGAGGTAGGCAGGAGAAGCTTATGCATTAAAGTGTGGAGACTACCCAGCTGGAAGTAGAGAATACCTTTTAAGTTCTCCTCAACATCATAAAAATAAGAGGACCAGAGACCAGGATCATCATGACACAAACCCAGAAGGCATTCGTCAGCGTTATCCACTGCCCTGCCTTGCAAGAGCTCTTTGGACACAGCTTCTCCCCCATGACACAGCCATCATATTTTTCTTCCACAAGAAACTAATCCTTGACTTAAAAAACCCCAGCTCTCCTCCCCCTTAAACAGTTCTTAAATATCAAAATGGAGGAAATCTGCTAGAAATGTTTGTTTTGAAACATGCAAATTACGTGAAATTTCTTCACCACAAATGCAAGCAAGAGGATATAAAGATACTGAAAATGGTAGTTCACAAAAATAAAAATCTGATCCTGTAATCTACATGTTGACAAGCTGTTGGGCTCCATCACTCCACCAAGCAGTAGATACTTGTCTTAAGATTCTTCTACTTGACTGCTTTCATCAGATTAAGCATCTGGGATTTAATTTAACAGTTTCAGCTTTATTAAGCTGTCACAAGAGCAGCCCCGCTTTGATAACAGTAGCTGCTCCAATTATGGCTTGGTTTAGGGTTGACAAGTATAATGATTCATTCGTGGCACATGAGAAGCAATAAAAGGTTGTTTTGCATTACAGCTTTAAAAATGTGGGCACTTTTTTCATTTAATTTGTCACTTAGCTTTTGCTAAGAGGACATTTAAATTGCAGTAAAAGGCAAATGGGGCTTTTAGTTTAAATGTAATCCCCATATTTAAATGATCTGTAATGGTGCAGTGTTCGAGTGGGAACACTATTGTTTCACAGTGGGCCCTGATGGTGACATGTGACATTTGTATTCAGGTCCTGTATTATCCATGTGGCTAAAGGGCTTCCAATTTCATTTCACAGCCAGAAGCCTGCAGAAAACACCAATTAACTTGCAGATCCCATTTGCCGACAAAACTCAGCCTCTTCCCGATGTCTGGCATCTGGCAGTGCTCAACATTTAATTCCAAAGCAGGGCCTCACAGTCATCATGATCCCTGGGCTGGGGCACAAAGTCAAATTTTACCCCTTTTTTTAAGGAAATCTTTTCACTTTTGTAGAGAACAATCAACTTCTACTTAATTTTTCATGGATGAATATTAACAAATTATTGCTGTAGTAAGATTGCATGGTCCTTTTTTTCCCTCCAGACTACAAAGGTTAACTGACCTTTTCTTTAAATGGGAGATCTCAGCTCAACAGGCATCAGCACATATTTACTGTGCATTTCCATACCCCCCCATTTTAACAATACAATTTGATTAAACAGGCAAACGAAGGGGCTTCAGATAATTCATCATTCTGACACACTGAAGTCCTCAACCATGGTCACCAAGAGTTGAAAACCTAAAGATCAGCATGTGACATTTACCTACTGAGACACCATTTAAACAGCAACAACATGAAGAATTCTACTCTGCTCTAAACTCTGGACAGCGCATTTATGTATTACTGTGGCAAGTTGGAAGTGTTCACCAGTGCTTCACTGAAGTTGCTTCTGAATTCTTCTAGTATGAGAAGTATATGAGCTAAGCCTTATAGCTTTGACCTGTAATCTTGATCTTTCTGATGCTACCTTTGGAGTTCATAAGTAGCATTTAGCTCAACCCATTCTTTGATGTACAACAGGGGAATTTACTGAGTATAATTATTATAGTCTTCCTCCTGATCTAAAGACTTTAAAAACCAACTAGCTAGTTACGTGTAAGGTTTTTTTGTTAACTTGTGGCTTTTGAATCGTAAATTGCTTACGGAATTAGGATTTTGTATTAGAAAATCACCAGGTTCATACTTAGCTGTGAAGTAGTTAAGTATTTGTGGATTTTGGGTGGGGTTGGGTCCCCCTCTGCCTTTTTTTTTTTTTAAAATCAGCACCTTCAAACATTCAAACCCCATCTGAGTCCTACTGAAGTCAACAATTTACCATAAACTTCAGCAGGAACTCTGATCAGAGCCCATCATGTCCTTCCAGTACCCTTGCCAGTGCCCAATGCCAGGCAGGAAGCATCAGTTAAATTCTAATGAAAGGCTTGAGTGACCCAATCAAGGAGCAAAGCTGAAGTTATTTAAGTATGCTTAAAAAACCCATGCCAAGATGGAACTGACAAAGTGGCCATATGCCTAGCAGTTGGCAGGCAGCATACCAGGCCAAGCAAGCAAGCCTTTATTAAGCAGAGTCTATATTTACATACTTTTTATGTCCTAAAATTCTCTGTAACTACAATGTTAAATTGCTACCTACCTCTCAAATAAATGAGATCATAGATAAAACATTTTTTTAAAGACATACGTATACACCACTCCCAGATTACTCTGAACAGATAATACAAAAAGTTAAGTACGCAAAGGTCTGTCACTCCATTTATTGATATTTTAGTTCTGACATCCTAGAAGATGACAAGACAGGAAGCCAACATTATTTTAGAACATAATAACAACATCGCCCCCTTAAACACAATGTCTGAGTTTTCTGTCACTACTGGCACAGATCATATGCTGCCGGGGCCATCCTGCTCTTCCTCGTGCAGCTTGCTATTTTAACTCTGGTATCCCTTAAAATGTCCTTCAATTTTTGCACATGCACTTTTTTTTTTGAGATGCACATTTCACCTGGAAAAAAGGGATGTGTTTAATCTGAGTGAAACTCAGGGTGAAATCCTAGCAAAAACATGGCAGCAGCCTTCACACAACATAGGAGTCAAGCTGGAGAGTTTCATCCAATCAACAGCAATTTTGAGGGAACTTGCTAAGCACCAGTGGAAGGAATCCTACTGGTGTGGGGAAGAAATAGACAGTTTAGCAACATAAACACAAGCTGGAGGTGGAAGAACCAAGTTAAGTTCTACCCTTAGCCTACTGCACACCTGAATGATTGAAATGTATTTGCAATTGACACCATGGCACACAATCAACATATTTTGATACTGTTAGAGGCATCAGAGCAGTTCAGGACTGAAACAACAGGGTCTGCCTCAGACTGCAAATACACCAGCTGAGGTAGTGGTGAGGCTGGAGGTTGCACTGCAGCTTTTTGGGAGTGGCACCTGTAATTCTGATCAAAGGTAAACTAACCAATTCAATTAATGTAAAATATTGCTTATTCGATGCAGCAAGGCAGAGAGATTCCACCTCCTCTACCTTCAGACAGGTGCTGTCAAGAAAATGATGTCATTATGAAACTGATGAAACAAGAAGAGGAGCCACTAAGAAAATTTAACAAAACCTTTTATGTTTATTGGCAGCATGTGGTAAGACTGCTACAGGTAACAGATGGAGAACACATTTCTGCTTCTCCCACCACCTACCAGCTCAACCCACATAAGCAATGAAGCATGAGACCCTCCAGTTTTCAGTATGGTGGGATACAATTTTGCTGCGTACATAGAATCATAGAATGTCCAGCTAAGCACATGCCCTGCTTGGCAAAAACTGTTATTCCTGAATAAGCCAAAGCATCATTAAAATTACATAGTAAAAGGGTTGTTACACTTGAAGACAAGTAGTTATATCTACAGTCTCTGACAGAGCTTTGCCTGCTCTGATATTAAGGCTTTCTACCACAGAAGTCTATAATCTCAACTAGAGAGCTAGTGCTTTATTAGCTTAATGCTTCATTTAGAGTGAACATAATTTATGCTATGCAGGTTACATCTAGTCTTAGTCTGACCAGTCAACATGCAATCATGGTCATCTCTAACCTTTAACAGTGGAAAAAAGTTTTGCTTTTGACACTTCCTTTCTAAATGAAGCATGTTATTCTTGCTTGGATTTAATTTCATATAGCGTGATTTTGGACCTTTAAAATACATCAAGAGCATTAAGGTCTTTGGCTCTCTTCTCTGCAGTGTTTACATAATGTCCCACAGGGCATCATCTCTAAGGTTTTTGTTTTATTTAATATTTATTTATTTCTATTTTCCATGCCACAGTCAGGCATAACAGTAGACCAGAACACATGTCAAGACAGACTCCTTTAAGTCTAGATTTAAAGTGCCTTTCCAGATTGAGTGAGAGCACAGGTAACTACTCCGAGTCCCGTGAACCACAAGGCAATTCCATTTAGGCTGTGTGTCTTCAGCTTGCTTTGAGAAAGCCTCCAAGACAGCATCCAAAACCTTACTACAGCTAAGATACACACATTAATCCCTTCATTCATACACTCAGTGAATTATCTTTTAGAGAAACAAGTTAGGTTTACCCCTGTATTTTAAATTCATTATCTCCTACACACTTACACACCAACCAGTTAGTAGTTTGTTCCAGTACCTTACATCTAGGAAAGCAATGCTTGTGGCTACTTAATATTGTTTCCGCTCACCTACCCACCTTTAAAATATTGGTGACATTTACATTCAAGCTGTTTTGAATTTCCCCTCCCTACCACAAATTCCTATACATTTTGAGAACTTCTGAAGCAGTAGTTCAAAACTGTATTAGCAAGTTTCTGGAACACTTTAGAGCAAGTGTGCTCAGACCTTACTAGTTTAAATATTCCTTTCTGATTTCAGCCTGTGTCCCTCTCTCCATTGTACAACTGAGTCATGTATCTGGTCACAACTGACCTTTCCTGTAAAGCAGTGTTAATTGTTTTAGCCTTTTAGCCCTCTGTTGTTTGATCTCTTTTCCTGATCAGTAATGGAATTCTACTTTCCTTTGTTGCTATCTTCTCATACTCTTAATAAATCTTCTCTTTTTGCCTTCTATTTCTCTCTAGTTGTGAACTGATTTCTTCCTTAACCTTTCCAGTTTAGCACTAGTGGATTTATAATACTTACCCTCAGTTCTGTAGCCGTTTCAACTTTTTGCTTTATTCTTTTTAGGTCCTCAGGTACTTAGAACCTGTTGCAATTGTACTTGTTTCATATCATGCTTCCTCTCCTCCAACTGCAATTGCCTCACATTGTAGGTCAGAAATTCAATTTCACCCAACCGTAACTGAATAAGCAAAACTGTAGAAAACTCTAACCTGCTTTACCTAGTACCACAATAAAGTTTCTCTTGACCCCAAATATGTAATTGTTTCTTCATTACACATATGAACACCTGAATGATTTTGAAGTCTGTGCATTTACCCAGTTCATCCCAGAGCTGCCTATACTTGTCAGTCATTGCAGTTCCTTGTTGTCTCCAAAGCGACAGACGAGGGTCAGCCATGAACTGTTCTGTTATCAACGTCAACATGCGAGCTCCATTTGAATCTCTCATCTTTAGCATTTCTCGCACCTAGGAAACGAGTCTTTTAATACAAACTTGAAAAAAACAAGCAAATCACATTACAGACAATATGCTGCAGTGTTAAATATTCTAACTCTGTTCAATAAGAAATGTAATTTATATGTGATGTGAAATTTTTAAATAGAAAAAATTGTCTGCCTTCCCAATTTTAACAATTTTTAGTTTCAGTATCCCATTGCAATTCTTCAAAGACAATTCTTCCACAAGTAATCCACAGGTGTGTTATGCAAACTGATGCAAGACTAATTTCTACAGGTTTCTCCAACACTCTGGGGGTGGGAAGGAAGAGAACAGCAAAGCTGCAGATGGTTGAAATGTTACTTCATATCCTTAAACTGATCTCAGGACACATCAGATTGCGGTCCATTGCTGTACAACTCGGTAACAAGTTGCAATTGTGTTCCCAAGGCTTCATCTTGTTTTAGAACAACAGGACTTTGAGTAAGATGCGAAAAAGTACAGACTGGCTTGGGGAAAAGGGAAGAGAAAAAAGGGAAGGTTTAGAGTACTCAACACACCTTGGCAAAAAGCAAATTGAGCTGCTTCCCTGATCCATGGTATCCACCCTGGGAGAGGAAGAGTTTAACCTGTTCTTGGACCTGTTCCTCATCCAAATGCCAGCAGTTTTCATCATCTATGCTAGCACCTGCTGTTGGGTCAGGAGCACCTGTAAACAGCAAGAAAAAAATCATTATGCTCTGTATAAAGAAGACAGGTTCATGGGTCCAGGGGAGAGGACTACTGCAGAGGTATTTGGATTTGCGTTTTGTCCTGGTTTCGATGTCCTGGCTGTCACATAAATATTCTTTAAAATAGACTTAAATTTCTCCCCAGTAGTCCCAAGCACTTAGAAATTACAGCCTATGAAAAGGTATTTCTTAAAATATTTTGTAACAAAACAAAAATTAAGGTGGGATATTTTTCCTCCCACCTCAGCAGCTATACTAGAACAGGTTTACAAGGAAAATTAGACTTTGCATAGTATTTCTACAACTGTGATGTTAAAACCAGTCTCCCCAAAACACCTGTGTAATTCCTGTACCTTCAGCAATCTTCCTCAGGTTTAAGTGACTGCTAGCAAGGACTGCTGTTGATGAACATGAGGAAAATCATCACCTTGGTGCCTCTGAGCTATGATGGCTCTGTAAAGCTAAACAGAGTAAGAAAATCCCCAAACAAATCCAAAGTCTTAAAGCACTATAGGCATTTCCATCATAAATAAGAGTTACAGGTGTGTAAGACTGCAGTGCTTCCAAAGGAGCATTTTTACACAGGCAATATCATCAGCACAGAGTCAGTTCAGAACAACTCTAATTAGCCTGGTGTGAACTGAAGTGACTAGGGCCCCTCAATATAAGAACGACACTGAAGTGCTGGAGCGTGTTCAGAGAAGGGCAATGAAGCTGGTGAAGGGTCTGGAGCACAGGCCTTATGAGGAGCAGCTGAGGGAACTGGGGTTGTTTAGTCTGGAGAAGAGGAGGCTTGGGGGAGACCTTATCGCTCTCTACAACTACCTGAAAGGAGGTTGTGGTGAGGTGGGTGTTGGTCTCTTCTCCCAAGTAGCTAGCAATAGGACGAGAGGAAATGGGCCTAAGCTGTGCCAGGGGAGGTTTAGATTGGAAATTAGGAAAAATTTCTTCACGGAAAGGGTAGTCAAGCATTGGAACAGGCTGCCCAGAGAGATGGTGGAGTCACCATCCCTGGAAGTGTTCAAAAAATGGGTAGACATAGCACTTTGGGACATGGTTTAGTCTAGTCTACCCTTGATTGGTTTAGTGTGGACTTGGTAATGTTAGGTTAATGGTTGGACTGGATGGTCTTAAAGGTCTTTTCCAACCTAAACGAGTCTATGATTCTATGACTTACATCAGACAGTGCTTTGGCCACAGGCTGCTCTAACTCAAATTTTGCAGTTGAGATCAGTGATTTTCCACTGGTGGCCTCTTCTAAAGGCTAACCAAATTAACTAAAACAAGTTCTCATACCATCTAGCAATCTATGTTTTTCTGAAGAAGCCTGCACCTCCACTGATATTTTTTAAAAGGTATTCAAACTGAAAATGCTGAAAAGAACTTATCTAGACTGTCAGGGAAACAACTCAAGGCACTACATCACCACATCAGATGTAAGGTATTTTAAGCATGCCCAAAACTCCAGTTAACTTGACATTTTGATTCTGGGCTTGTCACAACTGTGTAATCTCTATGTCTGTTAGGTTTTGAGAAGATGTTAGAAACTGAATCACATTACACAATCTATCACTTTTAAATCTAAGTCCATGTTACTTCTGTAGCCAAAAAAAAAAGAGAGGATACTGGCAGGGAAGGAAAATTACATAGTCAGATTTGTAAAAACTTTTTCAAAGAAGTTCTGAGAACCTGAAAAGCAAAGATAGCTACAATTCTTCAGATGTTTAGGAATTAAACATGGATTCTATCAATTCAAGCCTTCATTTCACAACTGCAGCTCTGCCATGTAGGTGAAGCTGTTAAGCAGTCTCAGGGAATACTGGAATCTTTATTCAATGAAAATACCAGCAGAAGATGTAAAGGGTCAGAGGGATGTCTTGTCTACTAGTGGCTGAGAGACGTTTAAAAAAAATATTCCAGCTCAGCAACTTCCTAAACTGTCTCCAACTTCAGAGCCTACAGCTGGGAATGATGCACTAGTGTGTGCGTATATACATATATGTACTTACATATATGTATGCTTAGATTAATAAGAAATTGTGTCTGAAGATGTGGATGAACTCTCCTGCCTTCCATAAGAAGCATAAGAGTCTCAGAAGACAGGAATCAAGCCCAAGACAGTACAAAAACCAAAGAATGAAACAGCTCCTTTTCAGTGAGTGCTTCCAGCTTTAGTATGTTAGTTTTAAGAGGCTTTCAATTCAGGCAGCTACACAAAACACATACTGGTAAGTCTTCAGATGCAAAGAACGAGATAAAAAGGGAAATGAAGCCACACAAGAATAAGCGGTGCAGCTGTTGCACAGACCCAGGTTTGCAGTATCACCTTGCAAATAGTTTAAATATTTCATTGCTCTAAAACAGAGAAAAGATCTGTGAAAAGGAACTATACACCAATATACAAAATACACTTGTATTCACCCCTCACTTCAATGGAGATTTATCTTTAAATAATCTTGGTAAGGCTACTTTTAAATTGAATTAAAAATAGCTCAAGATTCCTCAGCTAAGCTTCCCTATTTAGGGAAAAAAACAAAATTCTTTCTGTAACTGTTTACATTTTATCAAAAGCTCATTCGTCAGTTTGTGCTAGAAGGTTAAATTTCAACACAGCTACCACAGATTCTTTAACAACAGGGTTCCTTTACAGGAACAAGGGTGCCTGCTGCCCCAGGCCAGCAGCACTGCCCCCACCAAGGCCTCTTCTCCCAGCACGATCCCAAATATACCTTTCCTCAGGGGCTCAGTATCACTATACTTACACCAGTGTTATTTTCATGCCAGTAGGCTAGAAGACTGTAAAAGCTGAAGACACCAGGCAGAAGGTCCGAGCTCTACGATGCTGTTCAGCACAGTACTACAGATACGTCCGACTCGGAGTGATTTTTCCTTACAAGATATTATACAGGCTACACGCAGTATGATCAAAATTTTTAATGGGGATGTATAAAGAAATTTCATTACACATGTAACCAGCACCTGCTACAGTTGTAATTCACTGATCTTTCAACACTGTTGGCAGCCTTCAGCAATAGCATGGACTAACAAGGCATGGAGACAGCATGTCCGATCAGGCACGAGTCCAAACCACCTTCCCACCGCAGCAGCAGCCAGGCATCCTAGTGGTGCCACTGGGGAAACCTCAGCTTCCACTGCCTGCGTCACTCTTGTTTTGGGGTCAAGACGCAACCATCTCCATGTCTCTCAACCAGGCACTTTTCAAGACCACTACATTCACTTAGTCAGCTGAACACCGATTGATCCAGCCTGTCTCCTCTCCCACTCATACACAGATCACTCTTGGGCAATGGACGGGATTTCTACACCGCCACTTTTCTTCTGAAGACATGGGACCGGGTGTGCAGACAAGAAACTGTCTGAACAAGCAACAGGAGGGAGCTGCCTTAGGAGCTGTGAGATGAAGCCTGAGAAATAGCTGGCAGGAAGGCTCAGGCTCAACACCAAGCAGAGCTGAAGGTTCAACCCGAAGGTGGTGGCTTCGCTCAGGGTTCAGTGCGGCCCCAAACAGGCACTGTGAGGCTTTGGGAGATGGACAGTTTGGCTGTAGAGAGGAACATGGGCAGCCCTGAATGTAATCTCTGCAGCGCAGTTTGGTACTAAGACCAAATCATATTCCCCACTTGTAAACCGGGGATAAGTATTACTTACATGCTTTAGAGGGGTGTCATGAGGATAAATTAGTTCACATTTGAACTATGAAAGTGAAAAGCACTGTATAATTATACTAAATATTAAAACCTGTAATTAAACTGTGTCAGTTTATAGGCACTAACATATTAATCTCCCTCCAACCTCTGGCTTTTTTAAATTCTGTCGTGACTGGTCTCTGAAACAGGTTTTACATCATGTACTTACAGTTAAATACAATAAATAAAGTATTTATACTCAGTATATAGATACAGGCATACATATTTACTCATGCTCTTCTACTAAAATTACTAAATTGCAATCTTAGCAATCAAAGCAGGAATATTGTGCACAACTGTTTGTAACACTGAACACCCAAATAAAATTTGAAAACAGGGTAACAGCCTTTTATACTTATGGTCATAGCAGGTTACATGTTAAATATAATCAACTCCCAAGTTCTAAGAAGCAGAAGCATTTAAAAAACCACTTTGATCATTTACATAGCAATTTTAAGAGCAACTGCTTTCAAAATGAGCAACTACATTCAAGAACTGCTTGTATGTGGAAAACTTAACTTCAAAAAGTAGGAGCAAAGCAGGCAGCATTGACTAAAATAGGGTAAGAATTGCCTAGGTTGCAAACTACTCAAGTGCAGATCAACAGTCAAATTTGGTTAGAACAACCAGAAAATAGTCTTTAAGGCAAACTGCTTCCCTGATTCTTATTTCTGAAGTATCACAAGAGTTGTCTTCAAACGAAACTATGCCAAATTGCTCACTCATAGCCATACTGAAACTTTTTTGAACTCTGTTTTATAAAAATCTTATTAATTTAAGTGTACAAGTAAACTGTAGATCACTTAAATTTTATTAAGTGTCATCTGATGGCAGCATTAAGGAGAACATATGGAAAAATGATTACAAATGAAAAGCATGACTTACTGAGTATTATGCAAAGATTGAATGGTCCCAGCTAGAAACCAGTACTGCTGTACACTGATTCACAACAGAACAGCAATTGATTTTGTAAACTTAATGTGCTCAGAATTATTCTAAACAATAATTACATAAACCGAAAGATCATAAAATTAATGATTCAAACACATTATTATGCCTTTGATTCCCCAAATGATTCAAAGTTTAGACATAAGTCACTTCATCTTGTACTTAATTTCAGAACTCTTGGGTGGAATATAACACCTGTTCAGCAGCGCACAGCATCAAAGGAAAACAGCAACTGCTGTGAAGCAGCCAGGGCTAACAACAGAAAATATGAAGACAGGCCAGGCTACACTAAGTTGCTGAGGAAAGTTAATAAAACCCCAACAAGTTAACTTCCAAAAAATTCTTTCCCTTCCATCTGCACACACAGCAAAATGCATAAACCTATCTACTGACAATACATAACCTCTCCTACTAAAATCCAGGTCTCACAAACATTATATAGCAGTAAGTTTCAAAGTCTACTTGTGGGTGGCAGACAAAAGAACTTCCTTATCTGTACAGACCAGCATGCATTATTTTCATTTACTTTTACCTTCCATGTCTCAAAACAAAATCTATTTTCTACATAACAAGTTTTATTTCAATGTTTGATGTATCTGAAAAAAACTTTCCTAAAAAATGATTTTCATAAAATGTTTTTTCATGTTATTTTGCAGTTATGAATCTTTCACTTTACATTGTTACTACTTATTTACTTCTACTTGGATTTCAGAAATGTCTCTAGTTTTGGCTAGTCTTGTTACTCCCTTCCCAAATCTGATTCACTAAACATCTCTCATACTAAGCATTGGAGCAGTTCACTTTCATCCTTCTTGAAAGGAAACTCACCTGCCATTTCCTACATTCTTCTTTTGCACCTAGTCTCTCAATTTTGCCAGTTTAAGAAGGGCCATATGCAAGATTCCACCTTTTTTAAGTAATGTATCTTCTTTAACATTAAACATTCCCTTTTCTAGTAGATTGGCAATACATTATATTTTGTTGTTCAGCTCTACCCTACCCTGCAGTTTTCCACTAAAACCCCCATTTCAGTTAAATATACTAAGTTCATATTAACACACGTTCACCTCTACCTCCAGATTGCCCTCTGGAACCTACAACATATAGGAACAGTTCTAGATACTCCGAAATTTTCTTTTAGAGCAATTTTTTGGACATGTTTCCTTCTTGAAGGCCTCCACCGGCACTCCTAATATACGTTACAGATTAATGTTTGCAGAGGACATACCTAGATCTGCCTGGATAAATACAGAAACAAATACCCAGGTACCTCTGCTTCTGAGAGGACAAATACACTTAAACCACTTTCTCCCAGGTCCTCCACCCAAGTCTGAGTTCATCTGCAAGTGGTTTTGTACTGGCAAGTGACTTGTATTGCAAGTTGGAGAATCAGAGAACGGGACAAAGTCTGGACAAATCCATATAGTTCTCTTAACAAGAGTGATTGCAACAGCAGCCCTAAAGACTCAGGAAAGAAACAGTACAGCTTAAAAGGTGAAAATGAAATTGGTTTGCTAGGCTGCCCTTATACCAATAAAAGGCAGACCTTTTTCACTATGGACATAATAACAAATCAATGCTAACATGAGATGAAGATGCAAACAGACCTTCCCCCCTCCCCCGCCCCCCATCTTACAGTTGCTTTCCTATTTCCACTCAAATTCTCAGGAACATAGTTTCAAGTTCCAACCAATTTAAGTGAAAGTTGCATACCTAAGAAAAGACATATCCAAGATGACAAACCCAGCTGATAATCCATCATCCTGACTGTTCTCTTCCTAGCCTTACACACCTGCCAGCTTCCTTTGCTACAAAGGTACAAAAATTAACAGGAAGGAAAAAAGGCTCAGCCAAGCAGGATAAAAATCTACATTCAGCTTCCCGATTCAGCATCCCCAAATTGAAACCCAATGTGAAGCCAACAGTTATGCAGTGCAGACATCAGGGTATCAGTATGAATACCTACAGCTGTCTTCAGTACATAAGATTAGACCCCACATATCTCCAGTTTTGAAATCATGAGGAACATGTACAGCTGTAGCAGTGTCACATGCGAAAATCAGAACACAGCAAGTCTTCTCAAATGTAAGAGGTGCTTTTGTGCTCTAAAAAGATGCAAAACCCTCTTGTAATGTAATCACCACCAAGTGAAAATTAGCATGGCAAATATAGAAGAGGATTCCCAAAATATCACTCGGCTTTCCTGAAGAAGTTGGTGAACAGACAACACATTCCTGTGCTTCTAGCAGCATCCCCTTATTTTTTCCTACAGTGAGGCTCAGTCATGAGGCAAGAAAGAATATTGTGTCATTTGTATCCACCGAGGAACTCAAAGGCATTTGTGATTTCCAAACCCGTGTCAGTGTTAGTCACTTCACTAGTTCCCCCAGTAACCTCCTTCACAAGGAAGGTGGTCAAAGCCAGTCACTGAATGCTGCATAAGAGAATTTTGCGTAAATGAACAATTATCCAATTCACCTTTTGTGAAAGGAAATTACTGCAGAGTTGTTCCATCTCCCCAGCTAGCTCATAAGCAAGTCAGTAAGACTGCTGTAGTCAGAGCTCTTCAGAGTCCTGGATCATTCTTATGTACAAATAAACAGTATTCGAGAGCGATTTCTTTTGCCTATTGTGGGAAATATATGAAAAATAGAACTAGTACAGCCACCATGAGAGACAAAAATTTAAAAAAAAAAAAATCTAAGTTTTGTATAACTCAACCCTGAAATTAAAACACCTGTAGGTAACATTGAAAAGAATTTCCTCCTCCAACTCCAGATTCAGGACTTCCCTTTGATCAAAGCTGTTTCTGGTGTTTGTGTGCCAGGTCTTCTCTTACTTTTATAAGCAAGTTTTTGTAAGTTTTTCCTTTTACTTAGCCTTCAAGCAGTGTTCAATATAATTCTTCTTCAAACACTAGTTTAGTGAGGTTAAACTGTTCAAAGCAAGACAGGTCTACAAGACAGTTCTGTATTACAAACAGAACATCTGCAGTACAGGAGATATAACAGTAAATAGCAATCTTATGTTCACCAGCCTATGCTGTTAGAACCAGGGATAGATTTCTTTTGGTTAACTTTATTATTTTTAATGTAAGGAATTTGATTAAAGATGAAAATAACAGAATTACAGTACAAATCCCAGAAGAACGCTTACTTGCCACATAATCAGAGGAACTTACTATTTCCTTAAAAGAATCCTGTAATTTTTTAAGATTGTAAACATATTAAAAAAGAAATCAGACCATGATTTTATGGGAGCCTGAGAGGAAAAGCAGGAGACTATAGATCCTCTTTTGTAATCCAGCTTTCTTTGGTAATAGCTGTATATTTTGTTATGCTGCCTGGATTTGCTACTTCAGTTTTCGGTATTTTATTGAGAAATACCAACAGTCAATAAAGACATACTGCAATCTCATTTACTAGGAAAACAGCAACATGTGTAAGAGACATTTTAGTTTTGTGGATAATTTTGAACTACCTTAGTCAAATTCATTGTGAAGTTTCACAACTGATCAACTTAGTTCTTTGTTTCCTATTCTTTTTGCTATTTGGGCTGTGATATAAACATCCAAATATCTCTCTAAAAATGCTTTAAATACTAATGACTAATGAGATATTTTGACAGTAAGAAAATAGCTGACAAAGACTAACATGCCTATGATTAGTATAATTACAGACTTAATTTTGATCAAGTTTAAGCACTTGCTGCAACAGCTTGTCATTTCTCTTACATTAGCTGTGATATAGCTAATACAGCCATATATAGCCATCGTTCCATTCCCACCCCTGCCTTCCCCTTTCCTAATCACCCTTGACTTTTTGAATCTTCTGTGCCACTCATACTCACCATAATTCTTCCTTCCCCTTAATTCCTTGTGTATCAGGCTATTACCAACTCTCATGCAATACATGCCTTCAGCTTACAACATCTGAGCATCTTCCTCTATTGCTTAAGGTCCTGCACCTGCTTTAGCCTCCCTTTCTTTCCACCATCACCAGGCAGCTCAGCCAACCACTTTCTCATTATGTTCCATAACAACTAGAACAACTGCCTTGCTTCTGGCCACATCCCCATTGCCCCAAAGCCAAAAAAAAAGAGCACTACTCCCAAAATTCACCTTCTTGCAGCACTGTCTGCCTGGGCCTGCCAGGGTCATCAGACCCTAAGGAGAAGGGCTAGGCTGCAGATGAGTCCTGTTATTGGAAAGACTCTCTTTTGTTCTGCCTACACTGTATCTAAACACACACGTTTTTCTTTCTCTAGTATTAAACAGCTTGGTTGTGTTTGTATTGCAAATTCTTTGGAATAACGGTCATCCCTCTTAAATATCTAACACACAAGAATTGTTCCTGTCAGTGAACAAACAAAAAAAGATATTTTTAGATATTTAGATAACTTATTCTTCCCCTCTAAGCTGCCCTTACACTTACAGCTCTGGTCACCTTCGAGGACATTTCTATCATGTGACCTTACAGGAACACAGGACTCTAGTAGCTTGGTCACCTCCAACCCACAATTACCAGCTTTCGGTTCAGCAGGGTCCATAGAAAAGCCACCTCAGAAACCTGAAGTCACACCCAGCACCCTTTAACAAACGTAAGATGTTCAGTACAAGAAACTGAGAGCCATTAAAACCACGTGCGGCATAAAGAGCAAGAAAGATCAAGACCTTTGCTGATGCTGTAGGCTGCTGCAGCACTAACAAGTAAAAGGCACTGAAATACGGGGTTTATAGTTCTCAAATCCCAAAGGACAATAGAAGTATACTTAATGAATGAAAAAAAACAGTAACACCTACTTGCTTTTATGCTTTGTTATTAAAACAAAACTATACAATCAAAATGTCAGATTAGTTCTAAAAACAAAACAACAAAAAGATGCTACTGGTAAGTTGCTAAGATAGTTCCTTTAAGCAATGTAGCTATACAAAGAACACCACTACTCAGTTTTTCATAGCTGGAAAATACAAGTATGAAGCAGAGCAAGCCCAGGCCACATATTAACAGCACAAGAGACATCAAGCTCATTGCTTACAAATTCTTCTCTCTTTTCCAAAAAGTACTGCTTTCTAGTGAAGGTTCAATAACACAATTCTCTTCAGTAAACACCATAGAATCACAGAATAATTCAGGTTGGAAGGAACCTCAGCAGGTCACACTCCCAAACGCCACAAAAAAATCTCAAAACCAAGAGGGAATGAAGCAAAAGGAAGAACAAGTATCAAACTCACCATGGACTTGATTGATTTCTGAATTCTGAGAAAGAATTTCATCTGCTAATTTTTGAGCAGTTGGCAAAACTTCTGTGTGGTGCACTGTGATCAAATACTGTACAAATTTTTGTAGTTGGTCTCTGTTCATTTGAAAGAGTGTCTCTGAAATGGGAAGATGCAGTTTGACCTGATCTGGCTTGCGGATCCGGTATAAAGACAGTGCCACAACGTGTGCACAGTAAAATATGTCCTTGTTTCCACAGCTACAGGTCACTGAGGTAATCTTGCAACGATCAAAGCTGATAGCTACATTGCAAACAGTTTCTGGCTCCGATTGCATTGCAGGCTCTGTCACTGTGCCACTCAAGTGGAAACCTGTGCAGGGGAAAAGAAAAGAGAACTTAATGAGATATTGTATTTTACTTACATCACCAAGAACCTTTCGTTAATAAAGACATCATCTATTTTGAGGAATTATATACCTTAAAGAACTTGCTTTAATTACAAATATTATTAACCCTTCCTTTCATACACACCCTTTTCATCTCCAATAAAATCAAACAGGGAGTAAAAAGCTAGTTTACAAGACCTCTTCACAATTCCATCACAACATTCATAAAATCTGATAGTAAGAAAAGCATTTATTTGGTTAATGATAGCTGCAGCAGAAGGAGAGCTGCATCCGATTAAGACCAATGTGAAACTCCTAGTACCTCAGCAAGTTGGCAGCAATTTTCCACACCCCCCACCAGGGAGCCTGCAGCGCCTACCAGCAAATTTAACCATTCCCTCAATAAGTAAGAGTGAAGTAGTGCACTCTAGTGGCATGAACCCAGGTCCTCATCTCACCTCTGCCACTGATTCACTGACACAAGTCACTCCACCTCTTTACTTTCACCTCTCCCACCACTGAGCTCGTGCTAAAGCTCACCTTCACCCAAGCGATCCTGCAGGATGGCTGGCTGCGTAGCTCTCTGGAGACAGAAACTGCCGCAGTTACCAACCCACAGGATATCACATTTACAATACTGAATGAGACACGTGTGCACTGTTTCAGAAGCCTGCGTTATGGTCCTGTTTTCCATTCAGCATAGTAAAGCACAAAGCAAAAGAGCTAGGTTTTCTTGTATTGTAAGAGGGTACGGTATACCATAACAAAGATGTTCACTTCAGTGAAGATGCCGCTAGTTGACACAGCACCCTGTTGAACCAAGGTCTCAAACTCTGAAGATCAGAACTTAAACCCACCCGTTTGCCCAACATGAAGGCCCTAGTTTGGCTCTCAATACTTCATCACTGAACAGCAGAATTTGGGGTTTTCTTTTGGATTTTACATAAAACATGACATGGATTTTGACTCAAGCATTAAGCCAGAGGGGCATAGATACAGGGCAATACAATTAGATTTCATATGCCATACCAGTAATAGACCTAAACAGACAGTGCATATAAAATCTGGGGTGGACACTACAGATAAGGTGTTATATATTAACTATTTATAATGGAAATAATATAAAACCACACTCCCTCAAAGTCCAAAACTGATTTAGTATTCTTGAAATACCAGAAAAGTATATTGCAAAAGCAGTATGACATGAAAATTGGGTGGGGAAAAAAGAAATATATACACAGCTCTTGTCCAAAATGTCATATCTCCAATTGTTTTAAAAAAGCTCTTCAGTTACAGGAAACAAAGAGGAAAATCTGTCATTTTTTCCATTTGTTTACACTGTACATTTCAGAGCAGGTTGTACAGTCAGCATCACTGTTTGGATTACATTCAGCTGCAGTACTCTGATACTCTATCCTGAAGAAGGTCATATGCACACAGTAACCTCGACTTTGCAAGAAGATGTTTACCAGTTAAAGTAGTTAAAAGTCAAGGCTGAAGAGGCAATAAGCTATAAAGTGCACAGTGAGGAATGGGGGTGGACAAACAAGCCCAGGCATACGCAGGTTCTTGCTCTTGCCTCCACTCAACACTTGCACAGAGAAGGGGAGCGGAATTGCCCCTCGTACCACAAGCTCCTCCCTCTGCATTTCCCTTTGGTTTTTAAGTAGTCACAGCATGCTCCTGTTAAGCACCTTCTCTCAAAAAGAGAGGCTTTGTTAAAACTTAGCCAGCTCTATTTATTTCAGGTTAATTCCCAGTAAGTGACAGTTGGATTGGTGGTCCCAAAGAAACTGCATGGGAGACTTTTCTTTTGAATATCACTTTCCTATGAAGCATACATAAAACAGTCTCTCACCTGTGAGCTGACAAAAAGCCCAGCACTTGAACACAGAAAAGGCCTCATCCCATGCCTTCCTACTCTCAGTAAGTACCTGAACTACTATTAATTCTAATACAAAAAGGCCCAAAAAAGATTTTCTATTAAACAGATTTTTTTTTTAAAAAAAAGCCCAACCAGCTACTCCAACAATATTATATACTGACAAATTAAAAGTGATAATTCAAGCATTCAAAAAAGTTGAAATCTTCCTGGAAAGATGAATGTCTCCAGAAATATTCAGAGTTCACAGCAGGCCTGCCTTTAAGTCCTCACACTGTTCAGACACAAACATGGCTCACTCTCCTCTCCACTGAGATTTTTTGAGAATTCATGTTACAAGCAGCAACATTTTTAAACACTGGTCCTGGTCTAAACAATGACAACACTAATACAGTCAACTTACCTAACCTATCCTTCTTAAATTACAGAGGGTTTAAACAAAAAGATCAGCTGCCCTTGCAGGCTAAAATGTGGAAGCTCTGTATTAACTACGCCACAATGATGTACTACGCCTGGTAATTATGAACCCCTATTTTCCTCCTCTTTTTCTGTTTGTGTTTTTAAAGAAATTGTTGTTAGTAAATATGACCTTTAAAAAGGTTTCAACACACCAGAGAAAACAATTCAGGAAATTTCAGCAAAGCAGCCCTGGTAGGGCTGTTACAATTTAGCCTACCAGACATGAAATGCCACCTTCTCCACTGCCCCAATACTGCAGAATACTCAACAGGGAAGGCGGTTCCCCTCCCACAGACACAGCCTTAATCTTTAACCTAACCATCTAATAGTCTCCAAATAAAGCATGAAAAGTTAGTAGCAGGTAAAAAAAAATGACGCACTGTGCTTTGCTAGAAAGCTTTCACCAGCAGACATTTATAGACTGACCGGAAAAGAGATGTTACATGCTCCTGGAAGAAGGCAAAAGGAATCACCTCTGTGGGAACTCAAAGATAATGACATTTCTCTAATAGATCCAAAGTAGCAGAAAGTCTCTTCAGCTAAAAGCTGCAAGCCCTCACTCCAAATAGGTATTTCCCTTCAAAGGGAAAATTCCTCTTTTACTCAAAGTTACAAACCTTCACTGAAAGCATTTATTGATTCCAAAAGCCCCCAAGAACACTAATGTTTCACTTTTAAACTAAAAAGCTCATTCATTATTATCTAAAGACAACAAAAGAGTTGCGGGCAGAAAAGCATGTGTTCACTACAGAAGCTATTTATAGAGCAGGCATGTTTCACCTTTTCCCTTCAGCTGCTGCAGTTTGAAATGTTTTACTGTTTTCAAACCAGCACGTGACCAGTAATTCAAGCTCCAGTGACATTTTCAATGTGCAGAGGGTTTGCATTCTGAAAAAAATGCGTTTAGAAAAGCAGCTGGAGCATTAAGACAATGTATCAAATGAAGCTCGTTTACAAAATGATTTTGCTTCTGTTGAACACTCACCTCAAACACACCGCAAAAATTACTTAACAGCCAAAAAACCAGCATTTTCAGCTGCTGTGCTTTTGGAAGGGGACTGTGCCAAAGTGCCATCAGGAGGAAAGCATCAAGAAGTCAGCGAATTTTACAAAGCAGTTTTTGCCAAAATCTGTTTGACAGCGTCCAATCCATTAACAAAAAACATTCTGGGACTGTAAAGCTGCCTGATAAATGAAAATTCACATTACTACAATGTAGCATTTGCCAGCACAAGTATATATGCTTGTCATAAAAAATAAATACTTTAGAATAAAACAAAAGAAACTTCAAACTGTAAGGCACTAAAGAGGAGAAATGACAGTGGCATGCAGAGAAGGAGCAGCAGGTCTGCTTTTAGTTACTCAAGTCAAAACCAAATTTTGAAATAGCGAGTTCCAACTAATCCAACGGGATAAGCTGCAAAGTACTGCACTAAATAAGCATCAATGACATCTCACAAGCTTAATTAATTTCTACTGTCACCTGGTGTTACAAAGCATCTTCCTCAATAAACCTATGTCCAAAGATGCATTTTAAAAAGATACAGACCAAAACGCACAAAAACTATCAGAACAAGCAGCCATGTAAAATGCTGGGGAGGGGAGGGTGGGCAGGAATTATGCTGAGATTATATAGTGGTGTAGTTCAAGGAAATCAAACAAGAGTACAATATAAAACTTGTAAATTAACTGTAAATAGAAATTCAATCTAAAATTTTAGACCATTGTTTCTTTTCTCTCATAGTTTAGAATTCAGGATTCTAAGATGTTCCTGTAGACACAGGAAAAAAAAACTAAAGAAAAAACCTCTCATTCAAGGGGAGCCGCATTCATTTGTGACTCACTCAACAATACAGCAGGCTATTGCAGAGTGAACTTTATCTGAAAAAATAATTCTCTCAAACTTTTTAGCTGCCTATTCAAAAATAACAGCAATATGACAGCAAAACAAACACATTACCGGCTTAAAAAATAGCAGGCTGTTCTTACAAACATACACAACAATAGTACTTTAACAAAATGTATTAAAAATGCAAACCTGCATTGCATATATTAAAAATATATTTGTGCTGTCAAGAATTCCAGTAGTTCAAAAAGAAAAAGCACTTTAAGTTCACACTTGCAATTGAAAGCTTTGATTGAAATTCAACCGTACATTGCCAGTGGGTATTGTTTATCATTTACAGAAAAAATAAAAAAATGTCAGAACTGGATTACAGAAATACCCTAAAGCTTAAAAAATGGTGCTTTTGAGTATCTTTCTGCCATGTACCTTTTGAGAACACCATGCATGCCTCATCCACTACGCAAACATTACCCTAAAATTAGGAAATATCCTACCAACTGTATTTGGAAAATGGATGTGTTCCTTAATATTGATCCACTGACCCTTTTCCCAAGTAGTTCACAAGAACCATATATATACTTGTAGTCAGGAAAACGCATGACCTGCTTTACATTCACAGAAGAGACTGGCAGATGAGGTTAGTTATAGAGGAAAAAAAAAAGGAAGAGCTTGTTCTAGGAGCTGGGGAGTGCTTCAGCATGCAAGACCTACACAGGTAACCTTCCCCTGCATCACTTTAGGTTGCTAATCAGATTCATACCCTCTATCTTTATCAGTCATTTAAATTAAGTTGCAGGCCTACCAGCTAAGATTCAGTCATACTACTATATTTCTTGGCAAACACATAATCACTGTATAAAGTGAAAACTACCTCTGCTTCATCTTTGCCTACAAACGACAAGAAATGCTTATGGAAAACAGTTTCCAGCTATGCCCATGAGCTATTTTTTCATAACTGAGATCAGTGGTTGCATTTTTTCCCCAGACAGAAAAAGTCTAAACCATGTTTGCCTCACTGAAATTTTGTCTTTTAAGAAGTGGGTTACCTTTAAGATGGGTAGTAGTATCTTACATTCAATTCTGTCTGAACTGTGCAACAGTCTAAAAACAGATCAACAACACAATTTGACATTATTATGAAGTCAAAGTTTTGCACGTCACCACTCAGCCTGAAGCTAATGTTCACAGCCTACTTATAAGCCAGAGAAAACATTGATTTAAAATGGAAAATACTTACCCATAGTACCTTAAACATGCCGGTACAAAGGTAATCAGGAGTGGAAAAAAAAAAAAGGATTCATTAACAAGAGCAGCACATAAGATGTATACTGCATGTAGTGAATGCACAGGGTATAGAAGAGCTTATGTTTTGAGAGCGCTGCCACCTAGAACAAAATTGGCATTACCACTCCACCCAAACTCTACCAGAGGATCCATCACAACCACCCGCCTGGAGTCCACAATTCCCTTTCATAAAGAGAATAGTCAGGTTTTGATATTTCAGGACTTTTGCAAGTAAGAGAGAGTGGAATTAGCATTAAATAACTCCACACACTCCAATGACAACTTCAAAGTTCGCTACTGCTAGCACACATCCAAGAACACGTATGCTGTAATGGTGACAGTACTAGTGACTTGAACAGCAAGATTTATTTGTCCCAACACTGTGAATTCAACAGATGCATTTTAAAAAAAATCTTGCAGGACTTCCTTCAGCAGCCCAAACCCTCAAGTCTGAGAACTGTTCAACTAGTTACATTGATTAGACAAAGGCCTCCCCTAACCCCTCAAGCTAAGCTTGATCCCATCTCTGCTGCTCAACAGCAGCCACTTATCACTGTGGTCCAAGCAGGGGCCATGGGTGACCGTGGATGTGATACATCTATCCAGACTACTCTTCCCTAAAGCAAAGGAAAGGTTGTTCAAACAGCAAATAACATAGCAAGTAACACAGCAAGATGCCTTCCCTTGCCCAACAGCCATATAAGATCTGGACTATTTTAAGACAGATGCAGACTGCAGCAGCTTATGCTGTCTGGAGGTGGAGGCATTGAACAAAACATGCATGCCATGAGCATGGCCTCAAGGGTCCCTCGAGGTTTCACTGCTATCCCTGTGGTTAACTTGCAACCCACCCCACAGGAACCCCATATGAACTACAGAATTATGTTCTTCACCAGCACTGTTCACAGCCTCGGATCACACCTCTGCAAAACCTGAAAGTCACTTGCACTCCAACTCTTAATATGGATATAATCAACCCCATTTTAGGTGTTTGTAGCATTAGCTTTGTGGACAAAGCAAAAGCAGCAAAATCTTGGTGTAAATAAGAAATATGTTTAAAAAAATGCCTTCTGGACAGCAGTAACATAGAACTCTACCGCTAGCACAGTGACACTCAAATTATGATGGAGGATGCTATGGCAAACGATGCTTATGGCTCACAAAGCAGGAGCAGAGAAGTCTCTTCAATTAAAGGCTTAACACAGTGCTGAGCATTTGCCAGAAGTGTGAATGCTGACTGACCCCTGTCAGGTCAAGAAGGCTAGCAATCCATGGCTGCAGACCACCCCCTGCCAGGTATACAACCCAAGCCTTTTTGTTGGTTTTGGTTCCACACATGCACAAAGTGCATCAGTTTAAAACAAACTTTGCTCCTCTACACTAAGAGTTTAAGAGCTCCTCTCTCAGTACAACATATCGCAAAGGCACCAGTAAACAAAATAAAAAAGAAATCTCCATGTGAGCCTGGAAACCCTGAAGCTGATGGGTAGAAAACTACAGTTTACTGTGAGACACCAGCAGACAGGACATTTATTTATACGTGTGACAATTTTTCTAATAATACACCCCACAGAGATCATGTGAAAGCTATTTAAAAAAAATCAAGAATGCCAAAGAAATCATAAGCTTTGCAGGATGTGGGCAAATTAACAGTTTATGATTTGACACATGGAATATAGTAAGCCTCAAACTTTTGAGAGAGACCTAATAGGTTATCTGAGCTGAGGGAAACTGGCTGGATCCATCATACAGCAGCTTACAGCAGCAACAGTGTGAAGTGGGAGTCATTGAAACTGCACTGGTGCCAAAGAGGAACTGGAAGTAAATTCAAAATGAGGGGTAAAGAACAAAAGGGTAATTAATACTCAAAAAAGTTGCTAGAAGTCAAGCTACTCCAAAATAACTGAGCTTTTGACTAACCACACTGCCTAGACCATCAGCTAATGTACACTAAAATCTTTATAGGTGAATTGTAATAGAATATAAATAAATGTAGGCCAGCATTAGGCTCAAGTTTACATTCATCCATAACAAAGGCTGGAAAAAAGATGTTAAGATTACTAAACATTTAAGTTCTGATAAACTTTCACTCTAGTGGTGAACTTCCGAGGCCATTGTTTTTTGCAAAGGGAACAGATTGAGACTGCAGGATGTGCAAACAGTATGCAAGGATCTGCATCCCAGGAACACGCTGAGGGTGCCCAAGAACAAGGATTGATTACAACCAGTCTTCAGAGAATCAGTGCAAAGACACTTGTTGCTAGCTTTTGATGAGGAATTCACTCTACTACGGTGAGCAGAAGCTGGTATCCCTCCGGCAGGAAGCAGGCAGCAGAGGTTCATCCCATAGCCCAGGGTATCTATCTCCCAAGGTGATGCTGTTTCAGCTTTTACCGCTACCTAGTTTTCCCATCACATTTGCAGGGAGAAATTATGCTTGCCTGCTACAGCACAAGTATAAACATCACAAATGGGAAAGTGACTGCAAATGAGGAAGAGCAAAACCAAACAAACTCAGATTATACCTCCTGCTTTCATTAAAATATCCTTAAAGCAATAACAAGAAATAGGCTACTCTTACAATCATGAAAGTAAATATTTAGAGACTATCAGTTCTTTTAAGCAACTTAGAATATGCCTTGCCTGTCAAACAGATATAATATAGTCATTTTTTAAAGTTACTATTTACATTCCTATTGTTAAGGGGAAAAATTTTCTGTATTACATGTCTACAGTTAAAGGCTTACCTTCAGGTAAGAATCATCTGTCTCCACCAAAAGGAAGTGACAGAAATTAAATCACCTGAGACTGAAGACAACCTCCACCAAGACCTGCTCATTTTTAAGGGAGGGAAAGAGGAAGAACCCAGTCTAACCAAATTTTCTTTGTTTCTAAATTTCCCTCCACCAGCCCAACCATACCTCTGCTCTTTTCACACTTGCTGCTACCACATACCCTTTATTTATGTGACACAGGCTGTATGAGCTTCACTATCATCTTAAGTTAGGGTTAATTTTTGACTTAATTTGTACAGTGCCTCTGTAAGGCTCCATCATTCAGCTTTTATAAATAAAGCATGATTAGCAGCACTTGTCTACATGGCTTTTCAAAGACAAATTGAATTCAACTAACATAGGACACAGAACAGCATAGAGCTTCATCAGAAGATGGGTGAAAGCAAGAAGGAAAAGCCTTTAAATATTACATCCTGTTTAATTCGTAACACTGCTTTATCATCAGGAAAAAACTGCTTTCTCATCCTCTTGATAAGGGCTTGATCAAAATCCCACTATATTTTTTATGGGAAATGGATAAAATCCTAAAAAGGAAGACAACAGCAATCACTGATATGAAGTTGGGAAGAGATTTTAAGATTAGAAAATGACTACTTCCTGAAAAGAGTGTGTCTGGATTTCCACAGCCATACTTACATTTTGGGAAAACCCAGCACAGGATGTCTGAAAAACAGACTGCAGTAAAAGGTATTTAGGTCATTCCAACACTACAAAACATTTAACTAGTTGAGTAGTTCAAGACTGCACTCAAACAGTTCAAGTTTAAGGTATGCAAAAGTGCAAGCCAATATAATTTTGAAACTGAACTGACCTTCCATCAGGAAATGTTATACTTGGCCTAAAAGAGGAAACTGCCGCTCCCATTTCCATTACTAGTTGTGGAATAAATCATTGTCTTTTGTTTAAAAAGTTGGGGGGAGTAGATCAATGCTGCACTTGTGCCAAATGAAAAGTGGCATTAAAACTCCCAGAAGGTAAGGGAGACCCTTTCTTTATGGCCATGATTCTGTTCTTCCACTTGTATACTAAATAGTCAAACACTTAATTCTTGGCATTTACAAAATGTTTTTATTGCTTTAACTTTTTAACAAATGTTTGTGTATCACTAGAAGATTCAGGATGTTCACTGCACTCCTGTTTTATTCATAATCGAAGTGGAAGTAAAGAAATGGTTTTAAATGTAGAAAAAACAGTCACTACGTAGGACTTTGGGAGGGGCTTAGTTCATTTTGGACAGTAAATGTTACAAGATAAATGTTTTCAGCAACTTCCTCTGGTCACCAGAGCATTACAAGGGATTCCAGCAAAAATAATGAAGTACGATGTAGTATTTCCTGACAGAGCAGCAAAGAAAAAGCCACTAAAACCATAGTGTTGAAAGAGTTCCAGGCTGAAAGTCTAAAAAACCACGAACATCACAAGTGAGTCACCCTTGCATGGCTGACGCCAACATCTGGGGAAGCATCTTTTTTCTAGCTGTTCAGGGCCAACTGCAGTGGAGCCCCAAATGCAGACTGGAATCCCAAGGAACTACGGTAGTAACAACAGAAGTGTTAAAAAGAGGTCATGCAAAGATCACTTATACGTCAGAATAGCCTTGATAACACCGGCGCACAGCTTAAACCCACACAACAAGTGAACATACTGTACGAAATCAGGTTCTTGTGGTTCACAGGTTTTCCATACTGTTGCTAGGCTAGATCCTAATTCACTTCTCACTGTTCCAATTATTTATCAATGAAATCAAATCAATATACAGCAGCTGTGGCTAGTGCACCCCATCGTCAAAACTGGTTGATAAGACTTGCCATACTAGTACTCCTCTGTATAGATGTGCACCACCTCTTTCCAGACATGGGATGCAGAATGAACAGGCTCCATGTAAGAAAAATGGATTTCCAAAGACACAGACAATTTTGAGTGTAAGCTGCTCACATATATTTTTATAATCATAAAATACAACTATCTCTTAGTTTAAACAAAAAAATTTGTGTGTGTTCCCAGGCCCTAATTTCTTGGCATCTCAGATTTCTGGGATGCTGCATGCACAGCAAGCACTTGGAGTAAGAGTAGGTGTGTGCAGGTGGGTAAGCCTGATGTAAGTTCTTCTGCTGACTAAGCAAATACTAGGACATTCAGAGCACACAGCTGATCCTCAAACAGTGCAGTTAAGATTAATATTCAATTTTCTTAAGAGGTAATTTAGGAGCCCACCCCTTCCCCTAAAGCTACAGACTAAATCTCCTTGAATGAGCAAGGCATACCATTCTTTTCTTGCCAGAGCCCAGAAATTCTTAGTAATATTTACCTCTAACCTGTAGCACCCAGAAGTTTAACAAGCTACAGTTATTCTGTTAATCAGAATCTAGATAGTAAGTTAGTACATAAATGTTATCCAAGCCTCTATTAACATGCATAGGGTTGAACAATAAAATGCAACAGGAGATTTTTCCTTTTTTAAATTCATGCCTCACACCCACAAATTCAAAACTTTCCAGACAACACAGAAAGAGTTAAAAGTTTGGAAGGCAGAAGGAAGAAGGAAAAACCAGAACTGCACAATCAAGAAAGCAAAACTTCCAGGATACATTAAAGAAAACAAACAATCTAAGGAAGGAGGGCAAATTATACAGCTAAACACAATCTAATTTGTCATTTAGATTTATTAAGCAAGTTACTGGAATTCAGCATGCTGTGGTTTGGCCTCCAGACCAGGTTTTACAGTACGTAAGCTATTAGACTGGGGACCCCAACAAAAAGCACATCTGGTAACATACCATATTTCTGACTTTCACTGACAAGCCAAGGAACACCTTACAACTACCTTTTCACTGAGGAAAAGGAAACAATTACAAAACCACCATCATTTATTTCACTTTTACAGTGCACGGTGGGGACACACAAAAACAAGGACACAGAAGACAAAAACCTCAAGGATGGCAAGTCTCTCATCTACCAGTGAGCCAAGCAGCAATCTGCTTTCATGCAATGATGAAGTAACTCTCTCCCTTCCAGACCCCTGCATTCTCTTGCCATGTATTTTTGGGCTTCAGTTTCTGATAACCTATCTATACTACAGCTATTAGCATTTGTGATAGCTGGTAGGTGGTGTACTTGTGGAAGTGTGGTTAATGCCTTGTTTTGCTAGCTTTGGTTGCTTACTGAAATAGTCAAGGGTTAGGCTCGCTGATGAACATGAAACCCAACCCACAAGACTAAGGACATTGCTAGCTAATTTTGTGCCTCAAGGTTGTTTCTCAGTTTCACTTACCTCAAACTAGACATTGGTCTTGTGGTACTAAACCTCCTTTTTGATGCAGGTGTCATGCCTACAGTTCTACCTTTGGCAATAAGAAAAGGTTCTCTGTCTGTGATCTTAAATTTTATCATAACCTACATAAACATAATTGGGAGGGGGGAAAAGAAAAAAAGGAAGACTATTTCAAGTTCTTGAAGAAAGCACAGATGTTTATACCAACTCTCAAACAGATGCATGTAAAAAACAGAGGGTGCCCTTTGCTGGTGGAAAAGTTGAACAAGAATCATGCCTCTAACATCAGTTGTTGATATTATCACTAATGGTTGAAGATTGTTTTCTGGTTTAGATTAAATTAAGATTAAATTCAGCAACGTACTGGAGTATTACACCATACCATTGTCACCTGCCCAAGGTTGTGTTGTCACAGTGCACTTAAGACAGAGACAAGATTACAGATGCATTAGTTTTCAGTGTTGCCCAAGGTACTCAGATCAAGAGACTTGCTAGTATTTGAAGTAGTTCTCCGTATCACAATAAGAAAGGCAGAAACAGAACAGTTAAATTCTGTATCAAGCCTCTGTTACGATAATCAAGAACTGTAAACTGAAAACTGGACCTTTAACTTTTAACACAATCAGTATCCCAGGCCTCATCAAAATAAACTGAAATACTTCAAAGTCAGGCCCCTTACATTGAAGGCTATTGATTTATTTTCTTTATACTTTAAAGAGTTCAAAAGTTAAAGTATCTAGAAAATGCTCTCAGTCTTTTCCCCATCCCACCTTTCTGGAAATCTCCCCTGCTCTCTCTCAGCAGAGTAATTTGAAGGAAGCAGCTGGGTACTACAGCAGAGTTGTCCACTTTTTAAAATCAAAATGGCGCCCCCAAAAAATCCATCCATACCCTCTTCGGTCAAATGGGAAGGAAAAGAAGTGTAGAACTGTTTAACTAACATCATACTTCCAGAAGGCTGACTGTGATTCAGGTTATTTTTATCTATTGAGAAATGGTTTAAATAGATCATTAACTACATCATGATAGATTTGACTATGCAGCAAGGATTACTATTCCCTACATCTGTTTTTTTTCCTGTTTACTTAGTCAAACAGGAGGCTTCCTCCTCTGATAAGGAGTGAGACAGATATCAGGAGCTACAAACATTATCAGCCATTTCCTTAGAAATATGCCTTTCCTCTCTGCAGCCTGAATCTCTGGATTAGAGTGTGCCAGATGTCCATATGATACCTCCTGCCCTTCTTAAATTCTCCAAGCAAGTCTTAGAAGTTCAGATTCACAGACCTAGCTTGGTTCTAATAGGCAGTGATGATGATTTAGCCCTAAATGGGGTCATCTCCCCATATAAATATTTGAACATCAGACCAACTATTTTCAAAATACCTTAAAAACACAGAATAGCAGTAATGAACCTGGCATACCCAAAGTTTGTTGGCCCCTGTTTCTCAGCAAGAAAACTCCTAGTTCTCATCTCTCACAAGACAATGCCCATGGGATGTGCGAGTGCCAGATTCAGTTGCTAGCTGAATCTTCCAGTCTGTGAGGATCAACAAGCATCCTCACATGCTCTGAAAGAGAGAAAAAATTGCTCACCTTTTCAGTGCCAATTCTCATGTATGCTTTTGCTTATTTTTATTTCATCTGTTGGTTGCACAAAAAAAGCAAAAAACAAGACATTCACCACCCTCAGAAGAGGCACTGAAACGCATCACCATCTCATCCCTGCAATGTGTGCTTCACATGCCTGCTTGTCTGTTTGCAGCAGTAATTCCTCAGTTTGAATACAAAGTAACAGATGAGCATCTCTCTTTCTGAATTTACCCCCAAGAGCTCAGAAATGTTGCTCCATTAAAAGCACATCTCAGCACATCCTGCTGGTTTTGGTTGCTGGAACACTCTACCCCTCCCCGATACCCTCCGGTCTCTCATGGACTATCGAGATGAAATTAGCTATTCATTACGTGTGAAGGAGTCTCACATAGAGCAGCACCCTGCTGCTAAAGACTGCTACTTTACATGGCAATTCCACAACTACAGCATCTGCTACCTTACTAGTATGTATATTTAATGCTGCTGCATAATGCGCAGAATTATATGCTATTCATTGCCTGTTTGTTCAGATATTATGTACTCTTAAGTAGCATTATTCCCTTTGAAAAACATTGTACTTTTTATTAGGCCTTCTCCCTGGTGTTCTTTGTAACAGAGCCCCAAATGAGCAGCTCGTAGACTTTTCTAGACCAAAAAAACCCCAGGACTCAGGGCGAGATAACCAAACATGACAAACTTCTGGCCTGCAACTACTAATATAATTTATAGTTTATTTCCTGGGTCTCACTCTCCAGTCCATAGTTTTACATTGTTTTGATACAAGGGGAAGTGGAAATGGAACCCTACCCCAACAACTGGTTGGAAACCTACTCCAGGCTACTCTTGCCACTGCACATGTGAATACATCTATTAGAGCAGTGGCCTTTGCAACAGATTTTATTCTTTTTACTAGGGAACACTCAAGGCAGTAATGCTAAGTTCTATTACACACAGTTATTAATCATTTTGTTCACAATAGCAAACTACCTCAGAGGAAAGAAATCAAAGTTTTAAACCAGAGAAACAAGGGTACTGGAGTTAAGTGTTGGACCAGCACATGTAAGATGTTTCATGTCCTTCAGGAAAGGCTTCGATATGCTCCTATGCCAAATACAGTCTTAAGACAGTGTCACCAGTCCTCCCTACACCTAATTCAGGGAAAACTGATTATGAACATGGTTATTCCAGGTGACAAAATGATTGGCCATCTGGTCTAGAAGGCAGCGAGCGCTAACTAACACGTATGGTTCCCAGCTCAGATTTTGACCTGAATTACGTATTTGCAAAGCAGCCCAAGTAAAGGTAATGAATCTACTCTGCATCACTGAAGTGATGCCCTCTGGGAAACACTACTTGAAACCTGCTTTGGAGGAAGCAATAATCTGCTCTCTGTTAGAGGGCAAATGTAATGCAAGGGAAAGAAAATTCCAATATACTTCACTAAAACAAACTTTATCTCAACTAGATGCTCAGGATTATGCAGTCAGACATTTACTCTAGGATTAGTTTTCAGATCATTTTGATGTTAGGAAGATTTTGGGCTATGACAACACTGACACATGCCCACAGGCTGCTTTAGGATGTTAGAAACAAAATCTGAAGTGGTCTGTTCTTGTTCCAAGCTACAAACAGATCTACAGGTGAGACAGAAGTGACATAGACAGCCCTTGTTGACCAGACAGAGCTTCAATATAGTCTTCTCTTATCTGCTATGAGCATGTGAGAGTCAAATAGCCCACTGTTTCAATATGAAAGGATGCTCAAGGCTTTCCTACCCCTCCTTTCTTTATTTATGCAGTAGGCAAGCCTCTTTCCTGGGGACCAAAGTACTCCAGTGGACTGAGCCTTTCTGCTCACCCAACACACACGTAGGCTGCTCTGACGTGCAACCCAAACACTGCCCTGAGAATTTTGTAAAGCAGAGCATCACCACACTGCCTGACAGCTTAGAGAAATCATCAGGCTAAAGTAGTTTGCGGCCTGCTATGCATTGCTGATCAGAGTATGGACTGCAGATGCTGAGAAGACTGTACCAGGAAGGAACTGCAGAAGGAAAGACCAACATCCTCCCCTCCTGCCCCTTACATGCAGATGCATACACACAGAGTGTGCAATCAGAACAACAGGAAAATTGTCAGTTAATCTTCTCCAGTTTGGATCTGCTTACGACAGATAAAGCAATAAAGAATATTTTAATCTTTTTTGTGCTGTTATGGGAATATACAAAGTTTCTCTTTTTAAAGCAGTAAGCTATTCAAACAACACATCAATACCTCTCGAAATGAGGCAATGGTGACCCTATCAGTGAGGAAGGACCATCACAACTATTGAAACCTCTGAAGCACACGAGGGCGAGCAGAGCCATTTCTCGAATTATGCCAGATTCAGAACGAACAAACAAAAAAATCTATTTCTTCTACCACAGGCATATTTAACAAAGACAACCCCCTTGCAGTCCACATGGAAAGAAACAATCTGAATACCAAATCATGAAGCAAAACCAAGACTCTTCTAAAAAAAGTCTAATATATTTTTACTCATATACATAAAATTCATGAAGATGAAAATGGAACTGTTATATTTTGGTTTTTCAAATTTAATATGCTTTTAAAATATTCCTGCCAGAGATAAAATTGGTGAGAAAAAAAGACCTACTTTCTTTTTAAGAGTAACTATGTCACAACCCACACATTTTGTTTTAAAATGTGATGTTTGCTTTTTTGCATGAGGGCAATGTAAATTCCAAACCTTCTAGACCATGAAAAACATTAAAAAGTAGTTTCTTCAGCTTTCTTAAGCAGGGTAATACTTCATTTCTGGAAAAATCTAAACAGAAAAAATAAATTGTCCAGTTGTCCAGGGTATTGAGAGAAATAATTTGTATTGTAATAATGTATTTTCTCTTCAGTCTGTCTTCCAAACAAATGAGCACTGGAAAAGCCACAAACATTATTTCTATTTCAGGTGGGTTTCAGGGATTTTTGGTTTTAATCTAGCTGTCCCTACAGCCTCATTGTTTACCACATTTGGACAGGGAATTTTTATGTGAGGCCAGTTTTATAGTCAAACAAAGACCTTCTGAGGACATTTGTAGGATCTATTGCTGTAATGAAATGGTGGGTTAGTAGAAGGACTAATTACTTTAAAGATGTTCTACAGTCTGACCAGCCCAAAACAAATACTACTTGTAGTTATTCTTTCAGAGTTAATATTGAAATCAGAAGTAAAACTCACTGAAAACAAAGTACTTAACCATCTTTTTTTCTTGCTTAATTACCTGTTAAGCAAGGAAAAAAAAAAAGCCTTAATAAGAGAACATTTGTTTGGATTCAGAGCTCCCGGCCTGGAGCCCCCTATTAAGAAAACCCCTTTCTTGAAAGGGGAAACTTCCCTTCTTACTGTTCTTTAAGGGTAATGAAGAGACAGAAAATGACTGTAATCTCACCAAGTACCTCTGCCTTCAACGACCTAATGAAATTTGTTTTGCTTTGTTTTCCCCAGGACTCCAAAGGCCCTGCTGTAAGGAAGCTGCTCACTCCAACACCTGGATGCTGCATACCACTGACCCAACTCCGCCACCACTTCAAAGGGCAGAGAAAAAGCTTCCAACACACCAGAGGCAGTTTGCTAATGTTTGCAGCACTAGAGTATTATTTATATTCATAATCCACAAAAATCATCTGGTGTATGGGGGGGTGGGGGAGGTCTATTTCTCCCTTTATTATGGATTGCACAGGGTCATGTTGAGGTAAGGCAGTGAAGGCATAGCACAATGGCAGAGTGGGCTAAGCCACGGCAAGGCTGACTGCTATCCTGGAGGAACGCCTGTGTGAGACCCAGCCTCTCCCAGCCCCAGCGGAGAGTCAGGCTGCAGTTGTCAAAAAACTGCTTCCTATTTGCAGCAGTCTGAAAAGCAGAAATATGTATGCAAAAAGCTTGCAGGGTAAACTGACCCCCTCAGATGAGAAGGATGTCTAACACCAGCAGAAGGTAAACTCCAAACGAAGAGGGGAAGAGAGCCCATGCTGCTGCTCACAGAGGAGGGAGCAGCACAACCTGTGAGTAACGTCTGCTCCAAGGAAGAGCAATGCATGAGAAACAGGCAGTCTAGACAGGATGGAGGGGGGGGTGCGTGTGTGTGTGGGGGGGTGTCCAGCTTGTTTGCTTCAACTGTTTCACAATGCACTTTTCCCACATCAAAAGTAGGGGCCAGAGAGGGGAAGCAGCAGGCAGCCTTACAGGAAAGCCTACTCCACTTTTTAATAAAGAAAGGAGTCTACCACCATTTATTGATGATACTTATTTCATGTCTTAGAAAAGGTTGTTTTGCTGCTTAATAGCTCAAGGATCATTTTTTCCCATAGCTGTGTCACCAAGAGCTGGATCCAATTCATTATCTCCCAATAAATTTGACAGCGGCTAAGTTGATGCTAAGAATCTTCCAGCCTAGTCTATAGCCTACTTTTAGCAACTAAGCAAAACCACTAAGCTGACTATTTCAATGCACCATGGTAAACAATTACCCTCCAGATTAAAAATATAAAAAGAAGAGCAGAGTATGGGCATCCATACCCTGCAAGAAAACTATTTCCCTTCTTCCCTCAACAGCAGTTCTCCAGTCATCCAGCAGCTAGCCAAATGTACGAAGTTTGAACCTTTCAAGTAGGAGGATGGAATGGAGTAAGGGTGAGGAAAGGACACATTAGAAAAATTAAGCCTTCATGAAACCAGAAATTATGTGAAACATAGTATTTAACAGTTGTTTAAATATGCATAACTAGGTTTGGAATAGTTATCCTGATTTAGAGCAGGAGTGCATCTGTTTATGTGTAAGTAAATACAGTCTGACAGCAATTTGGATCATCTATCAGAAAAAAAATCAACTGCAAGTTTAATAAGCATTATTTGTATTCTACATAATATGCTATTTGTTCTTTCCAGCCACTGCAGTGATAACACATTTAAAGTCTTCCACTGTGTACTAAATCTAAGGTACCTAGGCAAAGCACAGCATATTCCAGTTGGATGCTTCCCAAACCATATCACTCAACTTTTTAAATATTACTGCCATCTGGCTACTAGGCTTTGTTTACCAAAACAGTAGCTGTGCACACATTTCTACAGCAGCTGTAGTCCAAAAATTTAAGTAATGCCATTTGGTTAAGTTATAATTCACATTAAAAAAATGGAAAACTCTAGAACTATTTTGTCAAACCAGTTACCATTGTACCTAGAAAAATTAAATATATGTAGCTTTATGTTTTGCTTTCTTTCCCATTTCAGTGCTTTAATGTTCTTCAACTCATTTCCCATGTACACTGGCACAAGAAAGAAGTAACAGTGACTGAAGAATATGTCAAGACCAAAATAAGTAGTCTTGCTTGTATTATCTGTAATTCTCTTCTAGGTAAGAACTGGCACTATAAAGTATGACATGAAAATGCTGTCATACCTCGGGTCACTCTTAGGGTGCATATCAAATCATACAACCCTCTCAAAAGAGATGCCAAAACCAAGCTGTTCAGAGGCTGAAAGCTCTGATAAATTCCAGGGACTCTTCCCAGTGTCTGGGTCACACGAAACAAAATAAGTATTTCAATTATGACTAATATGAAACAATGCACAATGAAAGCTAGGGAAGTCTTGGGAGCAGTGGGAATATTTAAATTGGAAAAGAGCCTGTGGGGGTTTTTCCTATTCCTAATTACAGTACATTGTATTAATCAGGCCTGCAAACCACAAACTCAAGGCTCTTTGTGACCAAGTTGTCATGGCAGCACAAAACACACTCAAGGCCAAACAGATGAACAAGCATTTTCAGCAGCTTACTGTGTGGGTATCTTATAGGTGTACAGCATACAGAGGAATTCCAATCTTTAAAAAAAGGCTGCAGCGTTGGAGAGCAGATAAACCTTGGCTGGATAAAAGCCAGTGACAGTGTAATTACAGCAGAGATTTAGGGGGGTTTTTTTTGGTTTTGTTTTTTTTTTTAAAGTTCTGCTGTGCTTAAAACCTCGCCTAAAGCTCCATCCAGATACTTACTCACTTCAGTACTCGACCAAATACAAAAGAATCTAGCAGTGGCCTAAAATATGTATAACTAGAATTGAAATAGTTGTACCAATTTAAAGCAAAAGCACATGTGTTTGTGTGCAAGAAAATACAGTCTGACAGCAATTTGGATCAACTACCAGAATCAACTGCAAACTTAATAAGCTATGGGATAATTAACAAGCGTTGTTCGTACTTATGTCAATATGTTGAGCTATGTGCTGTTGGCCCAAGTTTTCCACCAGCAACTCTGTACGAGTTTGGTACATGCATATGTATTCCCTGTGGCAGTCACAACTCGTTCCTAGATCTGAATGAAGACTGCAGACTGATAAAGAGCTTTACAGTCCAGAACAGCTCTGCGGGCTGATTTTGCAGAGACTATAGTAGAACTGTAGTAGAAAAGAAGGGTCTCTGTTCTCATCCAGAGAGCAGAATTTTGTGTCCTACAGTTTGTTCACATGTTGGTGTTTTAGAAAGAATTCAGTGTTTTTGGAAGCAATAATTCGGCTTTTACTTTTGTTTCTCTTCTCTCTGGAGTCAGATAACCGCAGTCCCTGTAAGAAGTCATAGAATCATAGAAAGCTTTGGGTTGGAAGGGACCGTGAGAGATCATCGAGCCCAACCCCCCTGCAGTGATATGTTCCAGTCCACCATGACTGACACAGGTACAGCATCTGGCCAAGTTTCAGCCTGAGCTGACCAGAGCACTTTATACAAGATTTCAGGCCATAAGAGCAGCCTCCTCTTGCTAGGGATCAAAACAAAAAGAAAATTTTAAAAAAACAAACTATATATACATTTGATCCATAAGCAATCAAAAAACCAGCATCACACAATTGTGTGAGAAAATCATGCAATACACATGGAAACCAGGAAGTCTATCAAAAGGAAAACACCTTCATGAATGGATCCTGAAGTATCAGAAAAGTTATCATTAGGGGTTATATATGAGCTATCTACTAGACAGAGACAGAAACCAAGAAGGTAAATATTTTCTCTTCTTCCCATTTTATACAAAACAGCTTTGAGAAGATCTAAAAAGAAAAGCTGAAGGAACCATACTAGCTTTCCTCAAACATTTTCACAACATACTGCATTTTTCATCCCCAAGATAAAATAAACCCTAACATGAAAGATTCAAGTAATCAAATGTTAATGAACAGTAATAACACAATCCTGAGATTTTATGATACTGCTCAGCTGGTGAGTATTTGAAAATGACCAGTGCTGCCTCCTCCCATCTAGCTGGGAAACTTCAGGCAGAATTGTGATTTAGATAAACAAAGTCAATACAGGTTACACAGCTGAACATACCAGCAAATTCTGAACAGGTAAGTAAGGGAAAAAATAGCAAACAATTAAGGGACATCTTTCAATCTCTAAAGTTTGAACAAATTCAAGAATTAGATACTCCTTTTTTGGATGCAGATCAACAAGTGAGCAAAACCAAAAAATATAGATAGGACAAAAATAGACAAGATACAAGAACTGCAACACCCAATTACTACTCTAACTATTTGTCTCTTAGAGAAAAAGTTTACTACTGTGGTGCTTGCTTCAGCAATATGTCATTCTTTCAAGAGATTAATTTCAGATGCTACAAGCACAGCTGGCAGAGAAGAATGGTACTCAAGTACCAAATTTAGTCTAACTTCTCTTTGGAAAGAGGCAGGAAAAAAGAATGCATTACCTTGTAAAGACATATTCATTTTTAATATTGCCTTATATCTTCCACCCTGACCTTTTATGTATTCCTCTTATCTGGTAAACCTAGTAATGACAGAGATTTGGCACTGATGCATTAAGTGTTTTTCCTGCTTGTTTGTACAGCATATACTTACACACAGTCCCAGTCTCAATGAAATCCCTAGGAGCTAGAACAAAGATTTATATTTAAAGTCTGACCTCCAAGGTGTATATAGTTATCTAAACACCTAAATGAAAGGTGGTGGTTTTATTTCTCTCCTCCTCCCTTTCCCCGCCCCCAACTCTTCAGTTTCATGACAAGAACAAATCCCTTTTTAATCCTTCCCTCAGCTTCTGACCCACACCTAACTGCTCTTCCAGTGTTAAATAATACCAGCTGGGGTAGCTATGGATGAAAGCATTATTCACTTGCCCTGGGCTTCAGGAGCTGAAGTCTATGATTCAATTTGCACAGGTTGTCTAGATTCCATCACCATCTCTCCAATGATGCATACACATCTAAATTCAAATGTAGCACAGGCCAAAGTTTAATTTAATGTTGTTGAGAAGAGGGAGGCAGAACTGTTTTGAAATTCTCCCTGAAAAGCAGCCTGTTGTATTAGAACAAAGCAGCTTGTTTCTATCGTTCCTTTGTTTGACAAGTTTGGGCTGGTTAGAAAGGTCATTTATGCCTCAAAGCATCAAATTAACATTTGAGGACATGAATTTTAAAAATGGCTATTTGCTTCTGCTCTCTGAATTGCTAATGATTTTTTCTTAAAAAAAGAAAAAAGAAAAAGACATAGCCAGACCCCAAAAGGAAAAAGAGCCTTTTCCTCAGGCAAACTAGGCATTGATTTTACATCCATGTCAGCACAAGCTGACTGTATCTTAATTAAACCTCACAAATTAAGCAGGTAGTTGAAAAGGTGTCAAACAAAAATAGTTTAATTACTGAAGAAATACCTTTTGGCATATCATATACAACTTTCTCTCCCCTCAACACAGACAAGCTCCAATACTCACAATGAAATCCCCACTAACAGCAATAGCTCCCAAGCATGCTTTGCACTAACCTGCAATAGTTAACACAGTACTGTTCATCTTGCTAGTCAAACTACCTCCCTACTCGTAACACAAATACAATTATTTATAAGTGTTGGGTTTTTAAAATAAAATAAACAAAGCCTATGTGCTTTTAAACTAGATAGCCATAAGTATTTGGAACCAGGTTCTCTAACATTAGGCCTCTGACTCCCCACCTCTTGAAAGCACCTGTGGTTTACATCAACCCTTCACAACTAGCATCAGCAATACTAAGAATTATGTTTCCATGAAAACCTTACAAGCTTACAAAAACATTTGCAAACCTGCAAACATTCCTCAAAAACAATCAAGCTGAACTCAAATTATTCCAAACAGGTACAGTTTGAGCAAAAGCTCATACCTGGTCATCTGCTTTTTCCAGCTCCCCAGAACATGTTCATCTGTGTTGCATTCGTTCCCCACTCCCAGTTGATGGAAGCAGAAGACAAAATGCAGATAACATTCCCTGCCACATGGAGGTCTTGCTGGCCAAAGAGACTTTAATTTTAGGCAGTAATTCCCAAATAATAGCACCACCAGCTCTACTCCAGCAGCCTGCACAACAGCGGCTGACAAAGACAGTACCAACGAAGTTGTTTCAAAGAGGTGGGGCAGCAGGAGGAGCCCAAGGTAGTGCTCTCACAAGATGTTTATATTGGCAACCTCCCTGGGAAATGTCCCCACTTGCCAAAAACAATCACCCAGAATTCACCAGGGATTGGTTTTCAATGCTCCATTCAATGGGAAATTTGTATTTATGGAGAACAAACCACATTTCACCATATAAACTTTTAAGTATTGTCCAAACCCTTTAGCCAAAAAGAACCACCTCCTCTCTGTTCTTTCACAGTCAGAACCATTTCAGACTCAGCATCCCCAACAGCTCAAATACCTACTACCAAATATAACAATTCACTTCCAGCCAGGGCAAAACTCACAGGAACTCAGACACTTCATCACAACAGACACTGCTCACCTAAAAAATCAACTAGATAGTAGTATTCACTCTGTGACAGCGTAGTCTGTAGCGCAAAAGCACTGCCTAGATGTTGCTAGGCACTAGTTCATAGTAAATACAATTGTAGATTGCTAGTACAAAAACAGCTGTTGTTTTGAAGGCAGCAAAAAATCTCAGACAACAGATACTTACACAAGCAAATGAAGTCAAAATTTTCTTCATGTTTCCACCTGTCGATGTGAAAAGTATCTCATTGCTTTATGCCAAAACAGGGAAAAGAGCAGTGAGCAAAGGAAAAACCAAACCTGCATAAATATGCTTACAAAAATGCTGCTTTGTCATTTTCCTGTCATTGTTATTTGTGTTATTTGTTGAAACATCAATGCACAGAAAAGAAAGAGTACTAGTACAGAGTTACCCACAGAAGTTACTTCCGAACACAGAGGAATTATTCTTTTAGAGTGTGCCATTATCAGCATGAAAAGCCAGATCCTGTACTTTTACATTATCAATTTTGCAGCTAGTAAGTTTTTAATAAACTCTTATTAAAACCACCATGTAATTCCAGACAGGCAGGAGCAACTATGCCAAAACCTGTGAATCCTTTTCCTTGTTATTTTTAATTTCAGTTAGATTTACAACAACATATCAATTATACAGATCTGTGCAGCAACTGTCACTTCAAAGAGCATACTCTGAAATAGCCTCCAGAGAAAAAGTTTCCAAAATTTCATGAAGTCAGCCAAAACTAAGCCTGTACTCTCCCACGGACACAACAAATCTCAAAGCACTGGAGAAATGCAGATGATGCCATATCTCAATGTACTATTACAGTCTGACATAAGTACCACACTGTGTTACAAGAATTTGTCTGCTGGTACAAAAGAGCTCTGTAATACTTTTCAAGGCTAGAACAAGGTTATACCACATTTCATGGAAAATAATCATCCATACTTGAGCCATCAGAAGCAGTTAACAAAGAGGACACAAAATCCCTTTAACCAAATTCTAACTGAGCAGGATCCAGCTCTTCCTAACTCGGCCTCCCACTAGCGCACACCAGCCACATCCAAACCACACCAACTGGTGTCTTGCTTTTGGTATGCAGGCAAAAGATCCACTCAGCACAATGAGCTGTGCTATTTACATCCTGAGGTTAATAAAATGCAGTTTATGTTTTGCAGAATCAGGTAAAAGAGTAGAATACCATCAAATCAAAATTCAAATAAAAGAGATACAAGATTCAAATCAAGGTTCAATCAAAAAGATACAAGAGCTCAAAGTTAACAAACTTCCTATGGGAACTGAAGAAACATTTTAACGAAAATTTACGAAAAGGCTCCACTCACTCATTTAACTACACTCCCCTGTGGATAAAATTATTTTACCATTATTAGAAGCATTAAGAGAAAAATTTAAGTAACTTAAGACACTCAAACCAGCCACCCACAGTCAAGTCTACACTGTGCAGAAGAGCTCTGAGCCACACACTGTATTTGGTGTGAGGTTCCCAGAGAAATTAACATTCAGTTCCTCCTCGCCACTGCTCAGCTGAGACTCCTGCACCTCCCCTAGGATCTCCTGGCAAAGGGCACCAATTACACTGTCACTATGGCTCACATCCTGGTGTAGGGACAATATGGGATGCTGGGCAGACAGACTTGAAGTGAAAGCTGCCAAGTGTCTGGGGAAGGAGAGATGGAAAAGGAAGTGATATGCAGCAAATGGGATGGGACAGAAAGGTTGTTTATTTGTCATCCCTACCATGTCCAAACACCATCAAGGCAAGCATCAAGCAAGAGAGATTTTCATTCTCTTGATTCACCAAACTAGAGGGGAAAGAAAAAACCAACAAGCCAACAACAAAAAAAAACCCTCAGCCTTTTTAAAGCTAGAGGAGCATTTCTACCCCCACCCCGTGAAAATTAAGAAACAGCTGCAAAACAAAACCGTTTTTGTGCCACAGCACATTAAACAGGTAGGGGGGAAGACACTTGGTAAACTTCCACATTCACCTTCTGCAGAGTTCTAATCAGAATCACTAGAAATGTCTTTTGCTGCACTTACAAACAAATTATTTTTGGCTACTCATAATACTCAGTAAACTAGTTCTGTTGAGTGTTATTTTCTTACCTAATTCAAATAGCTTCCTAATTTATTATTCCCAATTTATCCACCAGCTGTAAGAGTTCTCTGCTCTCAGCTCTCTAGCTGCAGGAGTTCACCAGATGGGCAGTCCCCAAAGATAGACCTAGTGGGGGAAAGGACAGGAAGAATAAGTGGTGTCTTAATCACAGCCCTTGCTAAAGTAGTTTCTGTAGAAGCTGTACGTGAAGTTGCCTTTTAGTTAACACCTCTAGAAAAGAAGTGAGGCAAGGACATATTGTGTTTCAAATTTCTTTAGTTATTAAAACTCAAGACACAGATGCAAATTCAGCTCAAGTACCCCTTTGCCCAAAGAGCTGATACAGGAAAAAACAACATGGCACTTAATACTCTGTCAGGGAAAGGAGCATTACCCAGGGAAAGCAGCTAGTACACACATGGCATTGATTAGGAGTCTGATCTCTTTTAGTAATACTCTGCCCATTAACAGAGGGACACAACAGGTATAATTGCAAAGGCATTGCTACTATGTTGGTTTAGCTTCTTTAGAAGCATTGCAGTGTTTTGTTCTGCACACTTACACTGACATTGTACTGAACTGCTAATACTGCATCAGTACAGATGGACAAGATCTGTACAAGACAGGACCATAAGCCAGTAAAGCACAAAGGGAAAACAGCATGCCATTTGGGTACTGGTACTGCAGCACTGCTCTATGCTTCTGTTCTTTTCAAAATTCCAGTAAATGCTATGCTGCACAGCATTTCTTTGTGGATACATTACTGGATACATTTCCCCTCAGTTTACAGGGGAAGAGCCTCTCTCTCTCTGATCTGCTTCTAGGTTTCTTTCATTATGAGTCACAATAATGAAGGAGTTCGAGGTACAAGAGCAAGGAGAACTGCACCTTGAAAAACTATGCTTTGAAAAAGAGAAGTGAAACAGCAAACACGAGGAACACTAGCTACCATAACACCAATGAAAACCAACTACACAACCAGGATTGCTTCTGCCATGTTAATTCATAGACCTCATAAAAAAATCAGAATAAATAAATGCACACTTATGTAGACATTTTAGTAAAAAACACAACCCTGAAGTTTAGTCCATCTCCACACATCAAATTAAACCTCTGACAGTGAATTTCAGAAGCAAGCAATATGTTAAGCTTTATGTGGTACCTATTCTTTGCAGAAACACAGAACTTCAATGAGCTTCTCATGGCTCAAACACAGTATTCACAACTTCTATTCAACACACAGCAATATTTAGGAACCTTGAAAGCTCCAAACTCCTGTTTTATATGGCCTATGCTGCATATAACTAGACTTAGTCATTTTATAGCTCAAGAGGAAATCCCAGATTGTGCTCACTGGAATGAGAGGTATAAAACTAGTATGATTCAGAGGCAACCCAGAGGCTTCCTCGTAGTCACACTACTGTATTACTACTGCCCGGATGCCCCAGACAGAACTTGAGGCACCACTGTGGTATGCACTGTCCAGCAGCAGTCATGAAATTTAATAATAATCTCCAACAGACAAGACGGGAAAAGGACAGCGGAGAAAGCAACACACAAGCAGAGTGACTCATTCAGAGTCATGCAGCACCTCAGTAGTACAGAAGAAATTCACTTCTTCCAACTCCTAAAACCCCAACCACTGACTAGGTTATGTCTCAAACAATTTTTAAAAGGTATTTTCCATACTAGTACATCTGGTCTTTTTTGGCTCCGCTTAAGACTTGGCCCTAAAACCATCTGACAATGAATTTCATGAGGTAGTCCTGCCTTGCACAAACAAGGTTTTTTTTTTAACAGTTTCAAAATTTGTTATCTTCAGTCTGCTGACTGATCTCTTGTTTGTCTTTAGTATTAGGAACAGGTAACTATACTGACACCACCTCCATCTACAGTATCATTCACAGAATAGGAAGTGGGAAAGCAAAGAGAAATGGGCTTCTCTTCAGGCTTTTTTTCCATCTCCCTTCTCCTTAGAACAATTAAAAATACATGATGAACTAATTTACTATTTAAACTCTGAATGGAGTCCTGCAACCTGTATCTCTAATTTAGAATAGGATTAAACTGTTTTATATGAGACTTGGTGATGAGTGAACACCGACCAGAGACCTGTGATGAGAAAAACTGCCCCAGAAGCTTTGCAGATTTACTAGTGAAGACTAGAAGCAACAAGACTGGTTATAGGAGGAAAGGTAGCCCCAAAAAAACTGAATTAAAAAAAGCCAAGGGAGCAGCTTCAAAGAAGCTGCCTGGACCTGCTTAGCAAGTATCCAGGCAGCCCAGAAGCCTCTGCAACCAACAGTTCTCCCAAAATCCTTTAAAAAAAAAAAAAAAGATGACACATTTAAGTAATGCTCCATTTACCTATACTGCCAGTAAGGCTGATAGTGAAACATGCTTTCTGTCACTCTTCCACAGGCTGCATATTTTCCAGATACAATCATTTTTGTATTTGTTTCATAATAATCCATAACCATAGCTCCACACTGAATCTGATTATAGAGCTGAAGAGAACATCACCCAGAAGGCAATCAAGTCCAAGACCAGGATGATTTTAATTGATTTTTAACTGAAAGCTTAATGCCTTGCCACCCTCAAAATACTCTTCTATGAAAGTTTTCCCCTAATTCAAGAAAAAACATGGGCTGTGATAATTCAAGAAAGAAATGGGCTGTGATAACTCAAGAAAAAAATGGGCTGTGATGGCACCGTGGTGTCCTTATGGCTACAGTGCTTCTGTTACCCAACGGGACGGGCAGGGGAAGGAGCTCCGATGGTGGAAGTCACACACCGCCTCCCAAAATCCGCCAGCCTTGAAAGCTGAAGGCGGTTTCTGCACCCTCTTCACGGGCTCATCGGCGGCACCGAAAGCGAAAGGCAAAGGCAGGGCCGTGCGGCCGGGGGAGCCGCGCTCCGCTCCCGCCGAACGGCCTGGCCGGCGCAGCGCAGGCCCCGCTCTGACGGAGCGAGACGGAGGAGGGGGCGGACGCGGCGGGGAGGCCGCAGGACCCCGGCGGGGCCGCGGCCGCGGGAGGAGCGGGCGTTCGGGGGCAGCTGAGGGGGGCCGGCCGGGCAGGAGCGGGCGCTGGAGGCGCGGCGGGCGGCGCAGGCCGGCCTCCCCCCGCTCCCCCCCCCGCCGCCCGCCTGGCCCTCAGCTGAACCGCCCGCCCTGACGTCAGCTGGCGGCGGCGGCAGCATTCCTCAACAGTTCAGACAAACCCACTGGTGGGAAGCTTAGAAAGCCCTCAGCTGTAGTGAAGAAAGCAAAGGCTTGGCCGGGAGCCAGACTACTGAGCTCAGCATTTTGTAATGCACTTCCTTTTTACTTAACAGCTTGCATAATGCCTCGGCCCCTTCCACCTTTAACCCCTTCTTCGCCCGCACCCCCCCCCGCAGCCGCACCCTGAGATCGGGTTTACAGCTGCGGCGCCTCCTCGGCCGGCAGCCCTCCCTCAGAAACACTGGAAAGCGAAGGGAGAGGGTGCGGCGTCCAGGGAGTTACTGCCACATTTACGCCTCAAATCTGCATGTCAGAGAAAGAGGAACTCCCCCCGGGTACCCCAAAGCAGATGCAAATCGGGCACTAGCATTCGCAGCCAGATCGCCTTCGTCTCCTCTGCTTCTACCCAAGTCCGTCTGTTGACGGATACAGAGACCGTATTTACAGCAGCTCTGATTTCAATCAGATTTTTATACATGGTACTTATACACGAGTCCTGAACGTGCCGCTGGCCACCCGGCTTGATCCATACAAGCAGAGAACCCAGCAGACCGCCACCGCTGCTGCACTGGGACTGGGCCCAGGGCCCAGGCCCCGCAGAGGAAGACGCAGCCCTCGTCACGCCGAGCTGGCCGGCCGAGTTAAGCAAGGACGCAAAACAAGAGGATCTAAAACCAGAGGTGGGGACGAGCTCACAATAGCTGTGGTAACAGCCTGCTACATCTGCTATGCAAATGATTTCCAATAATGTCTACAAATCTGAAGAAAACAAAGGAAGCTTTCTGAAGGTCACATAACCTTAGTTTCCACACTCATTCACACAGCCCTGCTACTTTTGAGACCGTGCGGTTCCGACGCTAACGCTGTGAAGACAACGCAGTGTAGTAAATTCCTTCCCACCACCCCACCCACGCTGTTTTGTGACTCTCTAAAGATGACCCATTTTTAGACTTCTGCACCCAGACTGAAGCTCTGTTTACAGCACAGAACTGTCCCTGCTCAAACTCTCCCTCTCCCAACACACACCAGTTGTTTTGCAATAGCCAGAACAACAAGCAAAGAAAGTTTCACTATCCCTGAACCTCTTTTTCAAAAGACATAAGATTGAAGTTAAACACAAGAGCTCAAACTAGTTTAACACTGTCCGGTGCAAGTGTTACCAACAGCATGCAACAAATGCCCAGATAAAGCATAACCACAGTCTGCCATTTTGTAATGTTCTCTTAGAGCCCTATTCTACACCATTAAGTTCACCTCTGGTTTTTCTGAGTGCATGCCATACAAAAATGCTTTTCTAGAACATACAGAGTTTCTGCCCTTTTAGGTGAACATCTACCCAGTACATGATGCCTCACCCAGCAAGGGGCACTAATTTTAAAATAGTGATCTCCGTAAGAAATAGTTTTATAAAATTCTTTGGTTTTGACTGTCAGCATCACCTCAGCCACCACAGCATTACAGCTACTGCAAGCCTGAATAATTTCTCAAATAATCTGAGAAATGTCATAGTAAAATTAGAGACAGTTTAATTCAGCTAGAAAGTAGATTGCTGCCAATGTGCAACTCAGTCACAGAAAATTCTTTACAAGAAACAGGAAAGCATTTTACAGATGTTTCGTTTTGATCAGCTGTTTCCAGATCTCCACTACCATTCACCACACAAGTAATCACATTCCTGTAACTGCGTCAGGTGACCCAAGTCTGAAGAAAAAAAAAATCTACATACTTCCTGAAGAGGGGCAAGTACAGTGTTGGCAAGAACTCAGAAGTTTACCATTACCTTTTTTTCAAATTACAAGTTAGATTTCCTAAAACAGATGTTCATGTTTTTAATCGTAAAAACAAGTTCTGATTTTTAAAGTTCCCCACTGCAAAAAGAACACAAAACAAAACACAAAGATAGCCATCTCATCTAGCATTCCACAGAACAGGACATTGCTCAGGGACAGTTAAAGCAAAGCAAAAGCTTTGACTTCCGAACCGTAATTTTTTCCCACACTACTATTTAATTTGAAAGAGAGATCACAGTATCAACCTGTGCTCCTGAATTGAATGAGCAGGTAGGGTGGGAGAAAAGAAAGGATGTGTCTTCCGTCACACACTCTCCATGCCACCCATGCAGCCTAAAGCATGGTTTCAAACAAAGTCCCTTTTCCAGTCTTCTGTAACCACCACCATTAGGAAGTGCAGAAGCTCCAGCTGTCAAGACTCTCCAAAGCTGAAGCTCTACAGTATTGTAAGGTGGCAACACATGTGGCCCATGCAATTTTAATATTTGAAATCCTTTGTGCTTCCAGTTGACAAATATTTAACATTTCTACAATTCCTTTTATGTTAAGTTTTATAGATCTTGCACAGATTGCATCGTGGTGGCAAGCTGGACAAACTGAAGAGTTAACTAGAACAAGTAAACACATTTTATCTGAATGCATAACTGACACCAGTATCTAAATGCATGGAATTAATCAGTTCAATGCCTTCAAAGCACCGGGGCACTTACTTGAATAAAAGTTCCCCACAGCTACTAAAACCTCCACAACATACACATTTTAAGGCAAGATTTTATCAGCATATACAGCAACCAAAACACTCAAGCACACTAGGGGATTACTTAATACTTGCTGTGGGGGCCATAACTTTTAGTTTTCTTGACATTTACAAATTTCATCTCTGCTTTAAACATGCAAGCTCTGTATTTCTTTTACATTTAATAGATAATTGAGTTGGAAAGGATCTGTTGCTATTTCTGATCTATTCTATCATTGCAGTGTACGATTCACAGATTTATAAAGACATTAATCTTCCTGAAATACTCCTAACAATGCCAGTTCCATAAACTGACTAAAATGTTCCACTGGGTAACTGACAGCAGCATTAAAGGGATTTTAGTTATTGAGCTTCCACCTTCTTAGTTTTACGTTTTCATTTGTGGTACTTGAGTGAACTATTAAAAATAGCTCCCCATGAGCCTCTCCCTGTTTCTTCTGTTCCAGTAATGCTCCTAAATCACCTTTGTTGATAGAACACAAGTTGAGAAACATTTAGTATAGCTCCTTTTTAGACACTACAGTGTTACAAAATTTAAATTAACAACTACTTTCAGATGTACAAGTGGACAGACATTTGAAATTCAGATGTAACTTTCTGTCATGTTTATAACACTCCCTCAGGGTGCTTCCACGTAGCACTCTCATTGAGAACGATGTCCTTTGGGTGGTTTTTACCATATCACTAATTGCAATCTCAGTAGTCCTCAAAAGAAAAAAGATCATCAGCACAGAAGCCAACCACATCATGTGCTGTTTCTGGGTCCTCTCAGGTACTTGAAAACCGGAAAATGACTGATGGTCTACAGGCTGTAACGAACCTAGCAGCATTTACTGTCACCAGGTTTGTGTTTCACTACTAGCTCACCATTTGAAAAAACTGAACAACTCAATACTAGCCTAGGCAGCTGCTGATACCTTCAAAAAGTCTTCCTACAATAATCTCATTCTCTAATTTCTCAGCGTTTTCTACTTGCCATTGGGCTTCTCTCATTTAAAACAGTAAAGTTTTATTTATGTCTGCTTTTTGGCCTTTGCATTGTTTTTAAGCTTGTCTTTTTAGCTGCAGAGAGCTCTTTTGAAAACTGCAAACTACTAAAGCATTACAAGAGGCAAATAACCATGGAATTTCAAAATTATCTCCTAGGGGTTTTTTATTATTATTTAAGACTTTGATTTCAGAAGTAGTTAATAATGATTTTTTAACATTTCAGTTGACAATTGCACAACACTGTAATCACGTACCTATCCAGCCTATGAAATCACACATTCACATCTTTGTTCTCATTTACTCTTCCCCTTCCAATTTTTTTGCTACACCCTTTTACATCATAATTAAGAACAAGCTTTTCAGAGCTAGGACCGACTGGTATCATGAGTTTATACAGGATCTAGCACAAACAGGACAAAATAATAAACAATGTGCAGTAGGGTAAGGGCAGACATGACAAGGAAGTACTGGAGTGACATGTACACAAGGTCTGAAGAAATCCTTCAGTCTCCTCTATCAAATCAGCCAAAGATAATGGCTTTATAAACACTAAACAAACCATTCTTTGTCAGGTAGGTAAGTATGATTATAAAAATCTTCTGAACATTAATACTATGAAAGAGAAAATTCAGAGAGGAAAAACTTCTCTAATACATGAACAAGGAAGTGAAGGGAAGCAAAAGGACAATTCAGCAAAAAGACTATACAGTTAAAATTTCTGTTTGAAGAGAAGAGCTAAGGTGGCTCTTATAACCACTAACTATCTATATTTTTATTGCAGTTAAATATAAATTGCTAGCCTTACTACTATTTTTAAAGACAAACTCCAGTGCTAAAATGCACCCTTTTGAAAGCCGGCAACTCTTCACAAGTTCTATTTAAGAACAAACTGAACTCTTAACGTTTCATTTATGCAGACTAACACATGGTTTTCTCCTGTGAGCTCTGTGCTTTCAAAAGCTCTTGTTCTTGGTCATCTCTACAAATCCATATTTCATTCATAAGAGGCCTAAGAAAAGGGAGATCCAAATGATCTTAACTTGTCCTTACCTATCTTTACCTTTTGTACTGCAGTGGATAGTTAAGCACACAGATACTGAGCGATTTCAAGCAGCTATTACTACCTTGCATTGTGGTGTATTGATGCAGCTTTGAGCATCAGTATTTAATGAACTCTACAGCAAAAACCTAAGGAATGACAGATGCTGCAGGGCAAACAACTCTCCTTCCATTTTCTCAACCAACCTGGATATACTTCAGGAAACAGGGCAGCATACATTCCTTTTTTTCAACCAGCAGAGACAGGAGTAGGAAGAAGCTTGCCCACTGAGGATGTTACGTGGTCTTTTTACATGCAGAACTACATCAGATAAACCAAATCCTTTTAGAGCCTCCTAGGAGAAGGAGACGCTTTGCTGTCAGGTATTTTTCTTCCTCCTCTTAGTTTTGGGTGGCAGGGGATGGTTATTGTTTCTTCCTTCCATCTTGTTTTTTTGGAAAAAACTTCTTCAGCAGCCAGGCCTAATGTAATTTAAGGGCTGGCTAGGAGAAACTAGATAAGCCAGATACAAAGGGGTCTCCCTGCTCCTCCTTGGACAAAGATTTGCTGCCTTAGCATAAGCACAAATTAGAAGAAAGAAGGTAGAGTATTCCATTAATGGCTTATGATTAGGACTGGGAAATCCATAGCACCTCAGACTAACATACCTACAGGCATGACCTCATCTGTGTTGCTTTCAGCATTAGGGAAGCGGCAGAAGCTGCAGAAGACTACACCAGCCACTGACACTTATTTTTGCCCCCTACTCTGTCCTCTCAAGTTCCATCAAAACTCCTCTGTGGTCTTATGTCCTGAACTGAGTCAAGGAATGGTTGTTTTTTATTCCTAGCTGGGTCCATAATAAACCATCTTTCACTGGGTAAGTTCCCTGACCCACATCACCACACGAGGCCACACACAAAACAAAAACCCCACTTCTGCTGGCGTAAAGGAGTAAGGCAAAGACAGAAAGAAGCAGCTGAGAGCAACTCCAGCTCATACTGACATTGCAAGAAATGTATGTGAAACCACAGCCTAAATCATACTTAAGTATACATTGAGTTCCCCCACTGGCCACAGCACATGGTAAAATGTGCTTGCAAATATTTAACCCATCTTAGGAATTATTTTAATAGTTTTTTACTAGTTTAAAATGTAAATTTCAAAGTAAAACTTGCTAAACCAAAAATACAACAGCTTCCACAAAGACAGTAGGTAAAAACACACACCCCAGTAATATTTGTTCTCTCCCCATTGCACTTTCAAATTGTAAAAAACCCAGAACCTACATGTCAGTTAAGCTGCTGACCTGACATGAAATCAGTCCCTGAACTTTTTTATTCTCACCACTTTAGCTAACAAACCACCACAGCTTAAATACTCATGAAGCAGTCTGCAACTTTCACAAGCACCCTGAATACACAAAACTGTACCCCATGCATTTTCATGTAAAAGACACTAAGTTCCAACCTCTGTGTTTCATTATGACATGGTTCAGAGTACATATTGCTAGTTACTCTTTCAGATCAGTTTTGCAAACCTCTAGCAAAAAAGGTTAAACCTGTTTTCTTGAAGTGTCAAGCCCCTACAAGAAGAGGCACGAACTCTGCTTATACAACATGCTGGAGTTTTACTATGGTATCTTGCAGCCCTTACAGAGAGCTTTCTAGTTCAAACTACAAGCTTTCTTGTATTTTCTGCCTACAATATAGTATTCATAATAAAATGCAGTAATCTGCAAGGAAGCATCATCAGCTAATTAGAACTGCAACTCTAGCAACTGAAGGAGTGTCATCACAGAGTTCAAACATAACATAAAAATACAATTGCAATATATTAGGATGCACCAGCAGTACAGTCCTTGCAATTGTGTATTGGAGAACAGAAATCATCATACAAAGAAGGAACTTCAGATACTTAAAATAAACATAGCTCATAGGCTGCTAACCAATTATATGTTCAAAACAGACCCTTCTGAGGAATCACCCCTTTTTATTGACATTTTAATCGATCAGAAAAAAATTGGAAACATTCCTGCCTTGCAACAACACAGAAAAGCCAGTAGTTAAAACTGTGGTATTGCTGAGACAAAACAAAATAAAATGAACAAACTGGATTGCCAAGTGCATTGAAACATTGCAGTGTAAGTGCTATAGGGCAAAATTAAGACGCATTAGTGACTCAAAGCTACACCGACAAATGCCAAAAAAGTTGGTAATATCATATTTACTCTCCAAGAAAAACTACCATTACAGGAAAAAAAAAAGAGACTAGTAAAATGCCAGACTTGCAGGGTGTTTAAACATCATTGCAACAACACCACCTACCGTGGTCATGTTCATAGTTAGTAACAAGGCCTCCAGGCTCTAATTCTATTTACAGAATGCAGGGGGCAGGGTGTGTTCATTTGTATCCTGATGCATTAAAAGATTTTTGCCCCCAAGTTAAGGATAGGATGTAAAAACAGGAAGGTCTCTCAGCTAACAACAACAGTACTGAGGTCCCAGGGAGTTTGATCCAGACTGCCTTTGTAAAGGGGCAGTCTCTTTGAGCAGATGAGGGTGAAGGTCAAAGCAGATTAACCACCACCTAATCTCTTAGCAGCCTCCTGGAAACTTCCCAACAGACAAAACAGAAAGTGGCTTTGCCAAATTGAGATGTAGAAACCAACCCAACCCCACATAAGTCATCTTCTCCAAAGATCTTTAGGGAAGAAAATGGTCCCCAGGGAGTACCTGCTTCCTCAGAATGGCCAACCTGGTTAGAGAAAAGTCTCCAAAGTTTTAATATAAAGAACTTGGCAACAATGAAATACAAACAACATTTACACAGAACTTCGTTCTCGTTACTCCTTAACTACCGTATTTCTCAAGGACTACATCATAATCAAAATTCCCTATTTCAAACCCTTTTATTTCATTGCTGTTACTTCAGGGAATGCAACTTTTAAAAAGTATCTTTATAAAGAGCAGCCTTTCAAGTCTTTTAATTAGGTGGTGGTGGTTACCTCAGATTTTATCTGAAAACCTGATACCATACTTAGTCACCATGCAAGGACATAAATTATAACGTGTAAGCCAAAGCTATGCCAAAACTCCTCCTGAGAATTCACTCCATGTCTCATGTTCCAAGGAAGCTGGCTTTTGATGGAAGGGACAACCTTAGTAATTACTGTAGAAGGTGAAGATATGAATGGTTTACAGATGAAACCAAAGTATTTAACTAACTGCTGTCACAGGTTTGGTTGCAGCAACATCTACTTGTGAGCTAGAAAATATTTCTCTCAAGTTACATTTCTTCTCCCTCCATGATGGTGCTGGCCAGAACAAGCGTGTCACTTCCCTGTCCCTTCAGTCAAATGAAATGGGCTAGGCAGAAGCTACTGATGTACTTGCGAGGCATTTTCTCCTGTTGTTTCGCTGGCCCTGTGCAGAATGAGACAAATGGGAAGGAAATATGGCTTCATCCTAGTTGCCTCATGAAACACAGTCTAATCTCTGGACAAAATAACTTCTTAACCTAAAGACACGGAAGAAAAGACAGGGTCTCTGCTCCACCAAAACAGAAGCACACCTGCTCACCAAAACCTGAACCTCACACAGCTCTATTTTGTGTTCCAAACAGAAGTTAGTCCAAGCTGCAACTCTTAATTACTGAGAAAAAGATCTGAAGCACAAACAGAGCCAACAAGAGTGTGGTTTGCCTGCTTACATCCTCTGCTGATGAGAACTCTTCCGTCATTGTCATCTTGACAAAAAAGATCAGAAAACTGAATAAAACGTGCAGAACTTCTAAAGAAGATCCTAAACACACCAGCATTGTTTCAGTCATACTGCTCTCCAGTGACAGTGATAATGAACTGTAGAGGCAGAGGAACCAAACAGAAGGAGCCAAGATGAGTTTTACTAGTTGGCAATTTCCCTGTCAGGAAAAAACAACAAAACCCAAACCAAAACAAAAACCCTACCCACATATTTGCACCAACATCCCTGCCAAACCAAGTTGCTTAGACTCAAATAACTTTGCCTTTTGGACTGAAATCATCCATTTGCCTCGTTTGGTTAGGTATTTAAATTCAAACCCATTAACATGCTCTTCAGTCCCTAGATTCCATTACTATGTCACTTCACTGTGGACTTATAAAACCCTGAATTCTCCCTAATTACTTGGAATACTCTTGGAAGAATCTAGTTTACTCTAGCTCCCTTGTACTCAGACATTTTCCTACCAACTTTGATGACTGGATTAAAATAATTTTAAACAAGATGCAAGGCAAAATTTTAGTGGGGATGGGATTGGTGAAATTAGCACTTTGCTTAACATGCTCATGGTGTGGAGAGAAAGTGAATGAGCAAAAGCTCAGTTGTCAATATGAGTCTTCTGGCTGTACTTTAGATACTTTCCTGTGTCTGGCATGATCCTAAACATTTTAAATTTTTACTTAGCCACACATCTTCAGTGATCCATTACACAATATGAACTTATCTTCAATTACCATTAAATCTTCTGTATTACATTCAAGGTCAACTCCATGTCTTTTCCTATAACTTAATTTTTTTAACATCCTCTTAAAAGCAACAGTAGTATTTCTGCAATGCATTTTAAACAAAACACTTGCAGTCATCCCTACTATGACCTTTTCCTGCATGTTCATCTCCACCTGCTGCAAGAGGTCCTCAAGAGTATGTAGAAGGCTACAGCTTTACAGATTCGAAGTCAGCTTAGGTCCACCTCAGTGAATATACCCAACAAGCAGTTGAGTATGGGGCGATCAGGTTGTGGCCATCACTTCATCGTTACAAATCCAGAGGTAATCTGGCTGAAAATCCTTGAGGTTTTCCACCAAATACTCAAAGACATAAGCAGATCTTCACTGGGGGGTAGGAAGTTTTGCCTAAATTCCCCACAAAAGACCACCATTTTAGAACATGAGAATTTGCAAAGGAAACAATATATTAGAATTCTACTGAGATGGGGTCAAGCACATAAACTGGAGTTAAAAGTCAAAAATACATTGCTTAGCTGTTTCCAGAACATTTTCTTGCTTCCTTCTTTTTGTTTTATTTGGGAGGAATTAGCAAACATCTATAAAGCTGTATCATTACTGCACTCCAAATTTTCCTCTGAGAGTGAGGGCTAAAACTTTGACTGCAAGGTGGTATCTGTATCTATTTTATCACCTACTTTCCAGTCTTCCGTCCATACACCAGCCTTCTATCTAAACCACAGCCTACCTGTATTTCTCAACTGTAATCAAAAAACCAAAGAACTTAAAGTTGTTTATTATACTGACAACAAAAACAGTAGTAGACCCTATATGTAAGCTTTAGGAAATAAACCCGTTTAAAAATGTGGTGTGATTTTTTTTTTTTTAAAATCCCTCCTTAAGTACTTATTTTCTACAAATAGAAGTGATTTCTCAAATAGCATGGAAGGGAGAGCAGTGTGGATCATGGATCAGTTGCCTATCGGTCCATTTGAAAGCTAGCTTCTGAGTTGAACTGCAAACAGAAAACCCAACTTTTCCTTAGGGAAGGGAAAAAAGTCATCAGTACAAACTTGCTATTTAGTTACCCCTTCACCTGCATGAAAATGCTTATTTTATAAGCATTACTGTACACAGAAAAGTTACATACACTGTGGAAACTGAGAGCCTCTTAGACCACATTTGGGGAAAGATTTCCTGTTAAAAGAACATTAAATAATTTCACTTCTCAAATGTAATTTTGCAGGTGTTTTTCTTGCCTGTTGCTTTCTCTAGCTGTGATAAACTAAACCTATAAAAATATGATGGTTATTAAGGACAAATAATCATTGTCTGAAAACTACTTCACTTTCACAGCATTCTCTGTTCTACATTAAAACATTTTTTGCCATTTGACCAGAAAGCAGCCACTCAGATGTACTTTGCAACTATAATCTTTGTTTTGAACTATGATCTAGTTGTAGGAGATTCATCATAAGATTATGTACATTCTGGAAGTGTCAGAAAGAGCTATCTTGACATTTGTTGGTGGGAGACCAGGAGAGAAAAGAAAGGGCAAGGAACAGATCCTGACACAGACAGCCTTCTCCACCTACACTACTGTTTCCATTTCAGCTGAGGCTAGTAATAAAGCCAGAAGGTTAAACTACTGTAGAGCTCTCTGATGACCTCCTAGTAAAAACACTTATTAAAAATTGCAGCAGTTTTCTATTGTATGCAGAAAAGACAATAACCAAGATTTCTCCAAAAGATATCCTCAGTTCCTCTTTACCCATGCTTCACTATTCAAGATAATCTAGGGGAACAGGAAAAGGGGTAAGAGAGACAATCCAGGTAACCTTACATTAGTACCCTCATGGCCGAGGGACCTGTCTGTGAGAACCAGAGCAGCAGCTGGTCACCTGCAACCGAGTTCGATTAAGCTTAAGTCCAAGCACATCATGGAAATGACTATAACTAACACTGGTTAGCAAACAGTATGCTAACAGAGAAGGAAATAAATACACAATTCATTAAGTAATTCTGTAGCTCCTCCCAAATAAAAGCAGAACCAATTCCAGTCCCCATCCACTAACAGATTGGTATTAATGCTGGTGTTATAAATTCAAGCTTGAAAACTATTCCCTCTTAGAGTTAAGAATGAAATTGTTCCAATTACACAGGCAGAGCAAATGAGGATTTGTGATTGCTTTTTAAGCAAGTGTTTTTATTTTACTGCTGTTTGGGGTTAAGGGTAGTCTGAAACCAGAAAAAGTTAAATTGCTCTCTTTTCATTGTTAGCTGAAAAATAATTAGAAGCTTCAAAATGCTTAAACTCTTCACTTACATTAGGAAAAAATATCAATATAACAACAACAACAAAGAAAATCCCAGCCTCACAAACAAGTGGAAGCGCTCATTCATTAATGAGCTTGGAAGGATACTCAAAAGCAAGTAATTTGTATTCCACTTTCAGCCAGAATCACCATTAACAACTCTGAACTTCCAGACTGAAAAAAGCAAGTTATTTCCACTGAGTCTTACTTTGCCAAGAATCAGTTTGAAGAAAGTGAGTGGGACTTGCACTTCTAAATAGAGCAGAAGTTTTTTCAAACCTTTAACACATGACCACTGTTTACAGCTATCACCATGGTATCTGCACCCTGGATTAAGAACACGGCTAGCCATTTTACGTAACTTTTCTTCCTGCTCCAACAGTTATCCCCCTTCCCAAGCAAAAGCTGAGTAAATCTGAGGAGTAAAGGGATTGAAGATTTTTTGTTTGTTTGTTTAACTACCCCCCAAAGTGATGCATATTGTGCTTGAAATAAAGACCCAAAAATGTTTCTTAAAGGTACGCTGGGACTGAGCACAAGATTTCTCAGCCACAGCAGTCATTTGCTGTAAGCTAAACCGCACCTGTACAATGTCACTGAGCTTACTGAACAAGACGCAAACCTAATGTGCCAGTGTGTCCCATGGGCAGCAGAAAGGCAGCTACTGCAGGCTCAGATCCACAATCCACTGTCTTGGTCGGAACTTCTTTGCGTGAAGCCTCTCATGCCCAGGAGTAAATCAAGTTCCAATGCATGACCTGCTATGCAAGCTTCTAGTCAGTGACATTCAGCTCTGTAGTAATACAAGCTGTATCTGTACTGCTGCACAGAAAGTGTAACGTTCTCTTCCATCAACAACCTATATAAGAATTTTATGGGGCCAGGTGTTTGTATTGTGCTGTGGGCCAACCAACTAGAAAACAGCTTCGCAGAAAAGAACCTGACGGTTTTTGTGGACACCAAGTTCAACAGGAGCCCTTGCAAAGGCAGATAGTGGTATCCTGGGCTGCAGGAGGAGCGTTGCCAGCAGGTCGAGGGATGTGATCCTCCCTCTCTGCTCAGCACTGCTGAGGCCACACCTGGAGTCCTGTGCCCAGCAGTGGGCTCCCCAGTACAAGACAGACATGGACATACTGGAGAGAGTCTAGCAAACAGCTACAAAGGTGATGCAGGGACTGGAGCACCTCACATAGGAGAAAAGGCTGAGAGCTGGGGCTGTTCAGCCTGGAGAAGAGAAGGCTCAGGGGGCCCTCATCAATTTGTACAAATACCTGAAGGGAGAGTGTAGAGATTGAGCCAGGCTCTTGCTGGTGGTGCCCTGTGACAGGACAAAGTGAAACACAGGAGGTTCCTCCTGAACATAAGGAAAAACTTTTTTTATTGTGAGAGTGACTTCCTTACCAGTCTTCCAGGCCTAAAAAGCTTGCATGTCAATACAAACTGTCCTATCAGTTTGATAAGCATGCCCATCAATATTCTTCAGTCTTGACTGAGAGGTCAAAATCCCAGAAACAGAACTAGTTTTCTCCCTGGATTAACTCTCCCAAAAATCCAGACTAAAGAGTTTCAATTCTCAGCTGGTCACTTAAATCAAACAAAACTCCCACAACACCACAACCCAAGGAGACAATCGGCCTAAGCTATATTGATAATTGGCCAAAAATTGTAAAGCTTAAATTCAGCTGCCAGCAAACACACAATCAAAAGTGGTTAATGCCTGCCGAAAGATTTGAAAAGCTCAAAAGACTTAGGTATAAAGTACTCTACAAATCTGACTCCAATCATTTCTGTTTTCAGTGAAAATTAGGTTCAAGTTCAGCAATCATTTAATCAGCTTTCAGTAGGTTCCACATTAGCAGTAAATGCCACACAGCACATGTAATTCATGTGAACTCAATTTAAGGCCCATCAACACTGCAAGAGTGCACGTTCTTCAACTGCAGATGTACCCAAAGCTACATTAGCACCAGGAATGTCCAATGACATACTGTGCAGACACGTCATAGTATAACCCAGCCCCATCCTTCTACAGAGGCAAGCGAGTTCTAAAACAGCAAAGGAAAAGTAAACTATAACTTTTAATTAGCCTTATTGCATACAGCTCTTTACAGGATGAACAACATTTCAAGAGTTGCAGATGCCCCCTGAAAAAGGTTTAAGACTTTTTATACGAAGTTTCAAAAGCAGAACCCATAATAAATACACTAAGAAAAAGAACTGATCTAAGTATCAAACTATAAAAGAACCCAACCAAGCTTTCAAACGACATGAGGTAAGAAAAAACTTTAGCAATGAGGGTCATGGACAAGAGACTCATTCTGCTCTTTGTCTGCAACAGATGAAGAACACAGTACAAAACAAAAATTTGGAGAAGGGACAAGAGCAGCAGGAAAGGAAACATGCTGATACCAGTATCTAGCCAAAGAGAACCCAAAATTACTTCTTGAGCCTCAGTAACGCTGCTCTCCATAATCCAAAAGGTGCCTTCAATAACTGACAAAGAGCTTGCCACAAGCGAGATTAAAAAAAAAGAGAAGAGAGCATCAAGTCTGCAATAGAAATAGGTCATCTTGGCTTGGTGGGGCAAAGAGAATGATTGCCATCCATTATCCTTCTACATCAGAATCAGCTCAGCTCTAATACAGAAGAACATTTTGAATAGTGTAACTCACTGTATTGTTTAGTGTTGAGCATGCTGTGTTTTGATAACCCTATACATAAGTCAGTGAACTGTTCTAATCAACAGTTTCAAATATGTGCTACACCCTTTAAAAAAGGAATCCTAAAACCTGACAATCTCTTGCTCTTTACAGACAATATAGTTGAATAATTGCAAAGCAGAGTGATTTAAAAACAGTGTAAAGAGCTTAGAAAAAGAGGTGGCTGTAACCAATTTTACATTGTTTTCTATTGTTCAATGAACACATTGCATCTTATCCTCTGTAAAAGCAGCCTAAGCACTCAAGTCTGGTGTAACTAAGCACAATGCCTACTACATGCAAGACATAACTTAGAACCATCATATTTTTAAGATTTTATGACTGGCACAGAACTGAACAAGATAAAAAAACATACTTCAACTAATATAGTATAATAGCTTATTCTAATTAGTGAATTTAAATATTTCAATATTCAGTACCAGTTAAAGCTCCCAACAAAATGTTAAATGTTGCTTTGTTTGAGATCACATAACTCAGGTAGGTTTAAACCTCTCTTCTCTAGGAAGCCTCCCAAAGTGTTCAATAGCACACATTTTAAAAGAGGTAGCATGTTGTACTAGAAATGCTCTTCAAATTGAAGAAGAAAGTAATTTCTGTTGTTGGTGTTAGACTGTTAGAGTCATAACAGTTTATAAACTGAAGTACACAAACATCTGTTTGCCAATTATGAAGGTTGTAATAAAACCTTTTTTTGTTTTGCTCTTCAAGGCAAAGCAATTTACTCTCAGCAAATGAACAAGCTGAATTGTGCAACACTGCTTTGTTCCATTTATGCAAGAATTTACTTTCTATACGTCATTTAGCCTGTGCAGTGCAATTTCTTGTTATCATGCCGTTGCACTCAAGTTCCTCCTCTTTGTGCCAGGAGAACTTGATTTTATTTCTGCCAGCACAGCCCTCCCGCAGCCCAGCCACACACTTTAGCAGCAGCTACCCTTCAAAGTGGAACAGGCATTTCTCCTTAAGAAAGTACTCCCCGAGCATTGCTGCCAAGTTACAGGGTTAAACAGCAGAGTAAACAAACAACTGGAGAGTTAAAGCAGTCACAGAGCTGGATCAAGGGTTTGTGGTAATGGTTCAGATACAAAGAAAAAATAAGGGGGAGATGAGTAGCATTCCTTTAAGGTTATCTAAGTAATAACACATATGCAAAGTAAGAGTTACTACGGCTGTGGAAGGAGCATTACAAAAGCAAGCACATCAAGATACTGGTTTACAAACATCAGGGGTTGCTTATTTTGAATGAGTATTTCCATAACACTCCCACATAATGCTGGATTCAGGAAAACCCAAGAGCTCCAAGACCTACAGGGTTTATTTATTTAATCTACTTTAACCCCAGCGACCCCCCTCATTCCTCACCACAAGACAAATCACACCACTTGTGCAAGCACTTCCTTCCCTCTATTTTAACAGAATTATTCTCTGTGCATTACAGCATTTCTTACAATCCACAAAGCAGCATACAAAAGCATACAGTTTTATTTGCTAAATATTAACATCCTTAAAAACAATAAGATAAAAATAAATCCTTGCACTTCAGTACCACCACAATTGGGGGAATTAAGTTTCCAGTTATGTTTCCGATTTGCACTCATGCTGCCAGCTGCCTTTACACTTGTGCTTCTGGAGAAAAAAGCCTTTCCTCCCCTTTTAAAGGTCTTTGTTCTACCCAGAGGCCAGCTCACCTTACCCCTGAGAGCCTGAGCTTTTGTCAGCTGTTCACACAATAAACAGCTGTGGATGTATGGAAAACCTATTACCACTGGCAGAAAATGAAAGGTGGCAAGTAGTTTCTGTGTTTACAATGGAAGAAGGTCTCCAAAACACATAGGCATTTCAATACAGTCTGAGAGACTTTTTTCCCCTTCCCTCTCATACCTGTTTTGTATGAGCCTTCAAAATTAGTCTGTGTAAACAGCATGATAAATGTAATTACCCTATTTTTGGCCCTCTGAGGTTACCCCCCTGCTAAGCACTATGGTGAAATGCAAGAGCATTAGCAGGAGGAGCAGCAGTCATCATCAGCACATAGGGTTAATGAAGGTTTTCCTACAGGTCCTGTTCCTACTTTAAGGGAAACGCTAGGTGGGCCGATATAAATCTAACAGGGTAGATGTATATCAACTCTGAACACTGTCAACAGAAGAAAAAAGTTACTCTATCTCTCCAGGCATGCTCAAGAGTTTCATAACTTTCAGTGAACTGGTTAAAAGCCACAGATTCCCTTCGCCTGCTACGTTTTTATCTCTAAAATAACCTGCCAATTCCCAGTTTGATATTTTATTTCAGGTATAAACTTCAAATGATGAGCAAGATACAGCACACACATACTTTATCCCATCTTCTGAGGAAATACATTCTTTCCTAAGCGACCAGGCTGAGTGAAGCTATTCCAGCTTTCAGGTGAGGCTGCTGCTTTGTGTTCTGTTCACTTTCTCCATATGCATCAAATTAAAGCAGGCTTAATCAAGGTGTGCCAAATCATATTCAGAATAAACCAGAATGCAGAAAGATTAAAAAGTTTGCAATCATCAAGAATGTACTTCAAGTTTTTAGCAATTAAGAGTTGAAGGATTTCCAAACGTTCATAACCATTGCATCTAATGAGGTCAGTGTCACATTCGGCTTACAAATACATAGTCTAGATCTCAGCTGTCTCTTCATAATAAACAGCATGGGGTTCAGGTTTGCCTTTGCCTTTTCTTCTCATTACTCCTACGTGGGCAGTGAGGAAGAAAAGGAATTGAACTGAAACCATCATGAAGCTCTATGAGAAGCACAGTGTAGACCTGTATATTCACCACAATTCATCATTCAGTATAGACTTTTTCTTCTTTTAAGGACACCAGTATTTCCAAAACTGACACACTGCTTTGAATTTCTCAATTTAAGTGTCCACAATGGTCTAGGTCAAGAATAGCCATTCCTATCTAAAAGCAAGTTTCACACACATGATTCAAGTGAAGAATGTTCTGAGGCCTCCAAGTAGGCAAGGTTTCAATCATTATGCACAAAACTTCTTCTGTTTTTTTTATTACCTGGTGCAGTGCTATTGTTGGGAAGGTACTATTAAAGGTCACCTCTTAAGGACTCGGACTAGTCAATTTTGTACCTGTTGTTTCTGCCTAAGTATTCTGAGCTAAAACAGATCCAGTACTTGCATCCTGAATCGGTAACAGATTCAACTTGATGGAAGCCCATCAAATCACTGTACACATTCTAAGTTCTTCTGAGACGCATTCAGCAGAAATTGTGGGATAAAAGTAATTTCATGAGTCCCAGCTCCTAGCCTGCACATAATTTAGTCTTTAAAGATGGACACATTTAAAGAGACTACTATATGAAATAAACCTGCCACCTGCACAGCATAACTGGCAGGAACTCTGGCCTGAATTCAAATAGCACCAAAGTAGATAAAACTACACAAATAACTTTAGTAGTAGTAGTTTCTGAATCCAGTGTGACCTCTTCCTTATATCTTCATAATTTAAAATCCAAGAGTTGTCTTCGACTTCTCTACTAGGTCAAACAACCTTGTATAACTTCACACCTACCACAGCAACAAAAACTAGGCACAGGCACAGCTGGTGGCACATTCATTGCTCCACAGAAAGTGCCCTGTGGAAGGTCTCCCAATAGTGACTGGAAAGTAATCCACAGGACTTTATCCACAGGACTTTACCCCTTGGTGGAAAGCAGTCAACTGTCTTTCAGGAAGGTGCAAGATAAAGGTCCGAAGAGAGGAAATTACAGTGAGCAGCTGACATGCAGCAGCTTCTGGCCATGCACCCAGAGGCAGCATTCTCACCTCCAGCTGGTGTGAAGGTATTTACGTAATACTTCTGGAGGGCTTTGGCAAGGATGGCAAGTGCAAGTCAGGATTCCTGAACCAGTTCTGCAAAATTCTGAACTTGTGAGCAAATCTGTATGCAAAAAGCTAGGTACGTTCTTTCGGGTTTTGGTGGTAGACTGTTTTTCACTCAACCCCAGAGCTGTGATGAGAACATCCACTATGAGCTGTTTGTTCCATTAAAAACATCAATCCCAGTAAGTTTTAAGTTTGGCATGTTTGAGGAGGCTCACTCAACTGTAGTGCAAAAAAATCCCAAGTTCTTAACCCTCTTTTAAGTGCCTTTCCAGTAAAATAATGCTTTTTCACTGAGGCACAAAAAGTTTTCCCCAGAGCAGAGACAAAACATACTCAGTTATGAATAAAGTGTAATTTAAAATACCCTTCTAGAGCAACCTGAATCTGTGTCACAATCTTGGATTTGTGCAAATACAGTAATTGAACTACACATATCTACCCATAGCAGATGAAATAACTTAAGAATTTCATGAAGATAAAGGAAGCCTACAAGCACCGTTCCTCTCCTCTTCCCCCACTCAGGTCCCATAAGCCTTCTTGGGATAGCACCTCTTAGACTGAATATAACTTACCCAAGCTTCAAAACTGAACACTTTTGTTTTATTTGACTGTGTTTAAAGGACCTCTTGCATTATTCATGGGGATTGTTCTTTTTCTTATTTGTTAGCTTCATGTGAGCAACAGTACTGTATAGCTCAATACCCTGTTCTGAACTGCCAGTTTCCCCTGATTGTGTTTGTCTACAAAATAGCAGAGGAAGTAGGGGTAGAGGTGGAGGGGTTAAAAGGAAGACAGCCATGAAACCACACTAATTGGTACAAAAGTTGAAGGACTGATACACCTGACTGCTCTTCAGTCTCTGAAATGGAGAAGAGTTCAAGGTGGTACTTCAACAAACCTGGCTTGCACCAGTCATGGTCAGCTTACAAAAGTATCACATTAAACACCTGTGATCAGCCTAAAACATGATTTGACAGAAAGGAGACATCTAATTTTACAAGACTCTTAGCAGGGCAGCAATGGAGCAGGAAAGATACCAGACTAAGTAACTTCACCTTCCTCACATAAATATTTGGTGTAGGAGCTTGGATAAACATGTACAATAAACATCACCTGCAGAGGTTAGGAAGGAACTGGACACTTCAATTAGGGCTGGAGGTCATGCAGGCTCCCTTCCAGCAGGAGACAACCAAGAGAGGTAAAATACTCTGCTTAAGCTCTGTACAACTTAAGGACCCAGCCTCTCACTCACACACACCCTGAAGAGTCCAACAGCCACAATTGTCTAGGCAGACCTGTAGGAGGGCTCTAAGAAGTAAGCAACCCAGATCAATCCTTCCACATCGAAGCGGGCTACTCTGTTGAAAGTGAGCCAGTAATAAGCTTTAAACTCCCCCAGTGCAAGCAGCTGAGAAAGCCAAAGCATCCTCTCCCACACAAGCCCACACAAAACCCCATGAAATTTCTCTTTATGGTAAAGGGAAGCCATTTCTGCCCTGAAAATGGACTCATCTACACTGTGAAGTATGCGACAGGGCTTCCAATGCACTTCTTCCCTCCACCAGTTACGGGCAAGCCTTGTTCTGTGTTAGGTCCATCTGGAATAGATCACACATCAGCTTTGAGTCCTGAAAACAAATCATTTCAGTAAATATGCCTTGCTTACAGGAGCAGCTGTCTGCCATTTAGCTTCCACACTAAGCAAGTTATACAAAAGCACCAACATTTTGCTCAATTGCTGTTCTACTTGGGGAAGCAGTAATGATACTGGAACCCCACAAAGCTATTTTACACTGTCAGTGAGGTCCATATCAAAAGTACTCAGTCTACAAGCAATAAGGGGTTTTTCCCCCCTACATGCCAGCCCTACAAACTCAGCTTGAGATCTCCAAGTCACACTCCATCATCTCCTTCTCAGGCACTACCACCAGTAATAAAGACCATGCAAGACAACTGAAGCATCTGCTACACCACAACCCTGCAGCCTCCAGTGATACTGTTGAGTAGCAACAGATCAAAGTCCAAGAAGCAAAGAGGACACTCCAGCTCATTCTTAGCATTTGCTCAGCAGGCCTAACCAGACAAAAAGCTGTGAACACTTAACTTTAGCAACTGAAGTCAACAGCTATGAATGAAAATAAACATAGAACACGCTATTTGGTCAAACAACTGCATAATAAGCAGAAAAACTGCCTCAAAAGTGTGTTACATATGAATATGCTGAAGCTCAGCACTGTCTCTAAAGAAGAGGAAAGATACATACTTTGAAGGCAAAAGCCTTTTGCAATAGCTATGCAGATATAGAGAGAAGTGAACATGTATGATTGGAGTAAATAGTTAGGTATTTCCTTCCCCTTTCCTGTACTCAAAGTAAACATTTGTCTGGCTTTCTTTTAACCACTGGTGGAGCGTGGGAGGGGTACGCATCACTCGGCCACGGTTTTGTAACACACAAGAACACTGGGGATGAAGAGATGTGGAAGACTGCTCACTCATACAGGCCCAACACACAACATGAGCTCAGAAAAGGCCCATGCTGCTGTCTCTGGAACAAACAGGCTGCCTTTTGCCACAGGTGAATTCCCAAGCACAGCAGCCATCTCCTTTCCCGAGGCAGCAGTCAGGGCTTCATGGACACTTTAAGCCAGTCTAAGTGTGACTGCCACAGAAAGGAGCCCTGCCCTTCTCAGTGCCCCCCTCTTGTAATCTCCTCTCCCTTGAATCAACAGTACCATTTTCTTGGCCAATAAACCAGGTAAAACTCACCCAGCAAGATTTGAATTCATAAGCAGGCCAGTTCTCTGGCTCACCACACAGCTCCACAAACCCTGGCACAAGCTACAAGCTTGAGAACAGCAGTGTCCCTGTGACAGCAACCTGCATTTAAGCCAGCCTAAAGCAAACACATAACTTCAGGGTGAATAACACACAGTGGTCTTCGCAGTGGGTGAAGTTAGCAAATGACAATCGCAAAAAAACGTTCCAAAACACAAGTTTAAGCACAGCAATGTGCATTTTCTGTTCTAAGAGTTACACAATGACGCACAGAACAGTAAACGAGTCACAGCACAGCAAATGAGTCAGTTATTTCATTTACCATATTCATGACTAGAGTGTTTCACAACAGAAAACATTTATTTCAATACGCCTGTTTCATAGTCCATCCCTGGAGGAGTTCACTGAGTGACAAGAGGGAGCAAGTCTGCTGAAATGGGCTCCTGGAGAAGGGCTGCTGCACTCACAACCATGCTTTGCTGCTGTATCAGCAGCTTTCCTTAGGGCAGCAGGCTTGGTCATCCAGGAATGTGCCCCCTCCCTAGAAGAAGGGAGGGGCAAGAGTGATAACACTGCTAAATTGTAACTGGAAATATAGTTTCAACTTCTCTCAGAGTACAGGTTTATGGCCCTTGTCATTTATAATCTTTGTCAGGCAACTTGAAAGAAGATAGACATCAGGCTTGTATTTCAGCTTTAAACCCATATTTACAGAGACCATAGACAACTGGTCTTGGCCTTTGATCAGCACCTTTACAACACAGCCTGGGTTTTGTAGCCCAGTACAAGGCCCTCTGAAGAGCTGACACACACAGCTCAAGCTAATGGAGGCCCAGTATCAATGCACCAGCATGCCCATGTCAGGGCTAATGAGCTGTAAGCACCACACTGGACACTGCCATTAGACACCTACAGCACATATTGCTAACAAACCTGACAACAGCCCGCTGCTCACAAATACTCATTGCTGCATGAAAGCAACTTGACCAAAGGCTCAGCAGTGCTTTCACCTCTGGAAGAGGAGCTGCTTGGTGCCGAGAGCAGGGTGCGAAGGCACTGAGCTCTGTGGGGGATGAGCCCAAAGGTCCCTCGCTCCACCCTGTGCTGAACATGCTCCTGGCAGCTTACACTACTTGTACCCAACCACTGATGGATGATTAAATTGAAGGCTACCTCTGCAGCAGTCCCACCTCCAGCCCACCCTGCAAACATACCCTTCTCACTCTACTTCTGGCATTTCAAACCAGCATCAGCTGCAATACAGGTGGATCTGCTCTGACTTTGTCTTATTCACTCACACCACACTCCCCCATCCCCAGGCTCAGGACATTCATTTCCTCATCAAGGCTGAATGCAATACCACCTCTCCCAGGCTGCCTGGCCCAAAACACAGCTGCAGAGTAACCCCTGCCTAATCAATCAAGCTACATGCATGCTAGGCTAAAATACAGACTTCTTTTTGCACTCTTAGGCTGCTGACCCCCCCACCTCATTCACCCATTAACTTTTGCCTGAAAGTCCTCCCTTATATGCCGCCACCACCACCTGTCCCACATCTTCTCACTACCATGGCAAAGTCATCAAGTACACCAAGGCCTGGGATGTGGTTCTGCCATTGGGCCTTTGCTGGTTCCAGTGCAGTGCATCACACTGGGATGGCTCTTGCCAAGGTCCCCAGTGGAGATCTTTTCTGCATGTGTTTCAGGATTTGGATTCCTTTACCTTTCAGCGCTTAGACAAAGCTATGATTCCTCTCTCAGAACTTCTGACCTTTACTGGCTTTTGCGGTTCTCCTTTTACTTCCTAAAAATCACAGCTTAGTGTCTCATTGCACAGTCATCCTCCTCTGCTTCCTCCTTTCAGCAGATATTTCTCAACACTTCTTAACTTCCATTTGTTATTGAAGGAGGGAGGGGAAGATGGACCTCATAACAAACAGGATTCACTGAAGTGCATGCCCATGATTCACATCTCTTTCTATTCATCCAGTCTAACATTTCACTAGCTATCATTTCACACTTTGAGTAATCAGGAAGTAGCAGCTTTGATCTTACTGCCATCTTGCTCCTTTCAAGCTTACTCTACATGCTGGGAATATTCAGTTTTCTGACCACATCAGCACCCTTCCTCATCCCCCTGTGCATGTACAAGTCCTTCCTTCTAAACCCAACAAAACTTTGGATCTCTTAGCTACTGATATTACAGTACTCACATTTGTTCTGTTTCCAGTCTTTACCATTTATCTTCTACTCGCACCAACATCAGGTTTGTCTTCCACATGGCCTCTTATCCACAGGAAAAACTTCTCCAGTCCTTCTGATCACCGCTATAGCAACTCAGACAGTTCTCTTCCTCTTCCTACTTCCTACCTTTGTCTAAAGAAGTGCCTAATAAAGCTATGCATCACTCTATCAGATTCCTGTCTTTCCTCACTGCACCCCCCATTCTTATTCCCAGGTCAGCACAATATATAGCCCTGGGGCGGGGGGGAAATCTGTTGTTCACAAGTCTGGGTACCACGAATATTCACTCCTGTGGGGAAAAAAAGATAAGGAAACACATCTTTTTGCAATATACAATGCTTTAATATTAAGCCATTTATTGCCTGTTGAAGAGAATTAAACAACAACTTGACTGTGGCTTATAGTAAAAGAAATTCAGTTATATTCTATGATCTTAATGCATATTTAACTCTGTGAGTAACTCCATTTCAAACAGTTGTACAAAATGAAGTCAATGGTTTTATTTTACCACTGTAATGGTGAAGCCTCCACAATGACTCAACAGAAATAGCTTCTGCTTCTGATAAACTACAATCCAAACACCCTTCAAATAAATAGACATCCAGTGCTTTCTGAAAAACAGAGCATTTCCTTCGTGCGTCAGACATATCTTAGCCGTAAAATTGAAATTGGGACGTAAGGTTGAAAAAAAGAGAGTGAGAGAATACCCACTTCATAATTTTAAGCATATTTTACAGTCTCAAAAGCTACAGGACAGCTAAGTTACAGTTTACCAGCCTGCTTTCCATTTTGAAAGATTTGTTTCATTTTGTAGGAAAGAATCTATCAGTTTCCATGCCTTCATGAATACCTGCTGAAAGTAGACTATATTGAGGGAACAGTCATTCAGACTATACCCTCCTTAAATACACCTCTTCAGGGATCTATTGAGATCTTTGACCTCTACCTTATCTCAGGCATCACCACTTCCCCGTTTCTCTTCCTAGCCTCTCATCTATAAAGATCAACTTGGCATTGTACCACTTCTCTTCAAGCACATATTATTCAATGAGCCAAACTCTTGTTTACTCCTAAATACTTCTTCACTCCTGCCACCAAACAGCCACTTATATCAACTACACATCTACCTAGAAATCAAGCCTGTAAATTATTGCCAGGATACATGACAATGTAAAGTTCGATCACTGAAAACTATCAGTAAAACTAAGTTGTATGCTGCTTCTAAAATTTTTAAGTAGCACTAGCAAGTTACTCTCAGCTTCCTTATCCCATGAGACTGCCATGGTGTTTGTTACATCAAGTCCCATTCCTAGTCACTGCCTACCATTCACGCATTAGTAGTGCATTTAGCTGAAGTCACCTCTATTAATTCATGCATTTAGATTTGGCCAGGAAAGCTGCATGATGGCACTCTCACATATCATGGTTTGCAATAATAAAAAACTAAAACACAGCTACACACTTTGCGTCATCCTCACCCTCTGCTCTAAAAGAAGCAAACTTTAAGTTTCATGCTTCCGTGTAATATAGCTACATTAAATCCAGACACAGATACAGGATATAATAGACTTGATATTTTATCCCCAAGACACTAACTGTAGTCAGTTTGCAAGGTTTCAGTTTACAACCTAAATCAATGGGGGCACTGAGACTCATTTTGCATGTACAACAGCAGCACAGCCAGTTGTCCCAGTTGTCATTGGTCATAACACAGTATTTCAGAAAAAGTGTTCCAGGTTTGCTTCCTTTAGCTAATATATTAAACAATTCATTTAGACTACCGTTTTTTTCCCTGTTCTTGAACTTTTAAAATCAGCAGACTCAGCAGAATTGTCTTGAACAAGCACAAGCCATGTTTAACACAGTCACTGAGGCCAGCTTTGTAAATATGCAAACAAAGTGTTTTACTAAGACTACTTTTCACCCTCCTAAAGCAGTGCATTGTATTCCACAAACAGGAGAAGAAAAGCAGGTGCTTCATTAAGGCAACTGCCATGCAAGTCATCAATAGCTTACTATAAGGTTCTCCGCTCAAGTTTGCTGATTTGGTCATGTTTTCCAGAAGATTCCAGGAAGATTATCTGTAGGCATATTTGTTAATAAACTGTTAACACAGACATTTTATCTGCCATCCTTTTATAGCCAAAGCTGCAGGTAAGTGGCAAACATGACCAACCACCAAGCATACGAAACGCCGAACACCACACTACCTGCATTTATTTATACTTTCCATAAACATACTATCAATGCCATCATTAATCACTGTATATGGATTGGTGCTCTATGAGCTTTAGGCCAGACAATATCAAAGATGAATGTAGACATTAAGTACTACTAATAAAGCTCACCAGCTGCTCTTGACAAGGATAAGCTAGAAGCTGATTTGCTGAAGAGAGTGTGTTCTACCACTATGCCTTGCACACATAGCTGAACACTGCTATGCAGGGAGAAGGCAGGCCACTAGTATAAAATGAGAAAGAGTCAAACTTTAAGCATAAGGAAACAAATCCAAGAGAGCCACTGCTGGTAAAAGCCTTTAACCCAAAACCTTGCTTTTGAGACAAGTTTAAACATAAGACAATAACTAGGATACATGCAAACTTGATCATCTATTCTATTACATTTGTCTCACACTTTATAAAACAATTTATCCAATTTTAAGTGCCTCAATGGTCAAATGTTCTTTATTTCATTAGTCAGTATAAATTAAACATTGTAGTCAGCTGCACAGTTCCTGCACTGTATTTGCATTACTACCGGCTGTCAGTAACCAGTTAGCAGTTAAACTTGGCGTAAGTACAACAAAAGTGTCTCATTTCTTAGAAGTCATACAGCTATGCAGCATTTGATTTTCCCAGCCTTTAAAACGGTCATTTGAACGCAATTAACTTTTGTCCAAAAAAGAAAAGATACGATAAAGATATATATTAATGCCGCCTTCTGTGAAATTTCTTTGTATTATGCCATTTTCCTCCACTTACTTTTTCCAACAATCCCATAACATATTAAAGGTCTGACACCAATTAACAATGAAAGATGACTTATGTAAACAGGCAGATTGTTAAATAAAGCAGGACAAAAGGTAAGTCACCTGAATTTTTAGCACATTAATTCAGTAAATGAGCTTCCTATTTATCTGATCAGCCAGCTCTACTAGTGCAAATTTAAACTTACTGACAGGTTTTACTGCATCCTTCCAATTAACGCCAGACCTTCTCAGCCATTCCCCCTGCATTTCCAAAGCAAAAATTTCCAGATATTTCAAGACTGTCAAATGCACTCACTTGCAACAAGGAGTAGAGGGTTAGAGTAAAAAATAAAAAAAGTTTAAGCTCTCCTTTTTAAACTGTGTGATGGTACACATCACAACTACCTTAAAATATACTTTAAACACTGTTAAAGACTCACTACTTTCACAGTCTGTTTTTCGTCTTTCGGAAGGGTTTACTAAGGTGTTGGTAAAAAGCCCACATTAGGAGAGACTTCAGTCTATACTAAATTGTGTCAAACCAGAGAAAGTCTTCTTTTTGTACGACCACTCAGCTCCCACAGCAGGCCTTTTATCAGTTCTGACTTAACCACAAAGGAATTCGCTACACTGTAGTCACTATTAGAAGGCTACACTCCCCTGGTCTGTTTGCACATTTGCAGAATTAAGTCAGGAAAAAGAACTATTTTAAGATAGTGACTTGCATCACAAGTTTTCCAGACATCCTGGTCTTCAATAGCGGGGCCAAGGCAACAGAGACTGGATGCGTATTGCTACTTCATCAGAGGACAGCAGGGTAATGCACCGCAAGGGCATCACATAAATCATGGTAATTGGCATGCAGCTGGAAAGAGAATGCAAACCAGCATACAGTACCAGACGACATCTCTAGTGATCCAGGTCACAGAAGGTTATGAAGCCATGTCAAGGGCTGCATATATATCCAGCTGAGAAAACCATTTTACATAGGTAGTCTTAGATAGTAAACCGAGAGGAAGAACTGGAAGTTCAAGGAGACAGATCTCAGAACAACAAGTGCAGTTGTTGGACAGTACTCAAGTATTCACATGCTGTCAGGCTGACTGCATTCCAGGCAATCAGAATTCGCATTAAATCTGTACCCTTGTTGCACATGAAAAGCTTTTTAAAATTTCAAATTAGTTCCTGTCACAGACAGCATATTCATAAATTAGGATAGCTTTTGTCAGTTAAAATAGTGTGGTCTTTTTTTTTCTTTTTTTAAAGATGCAGTAAATTCTCCCACCTAATCCCCAATGAAAACCAGTTAAAGAGAAAGCAAGTTGAGGGATGTCAGCTGCATTCCTATACTACCATAACTTTGCCCTCATATTTTGTTACACTACTACAAAACTTCACAATTTGTCTTAACATAACTAGATTACCTAGACAGCATGTGACATTAAAATTGAACGCATGCAGACAATCTTATAGCGTGCCATCTAATATACATTATCTTTCATCAGTAAAAACTGCTATACGTGATAATATACTTTTCACTCGAAGTGGGTTATTTTTTTAAATTAGAACTTTACCAGAGTCTTATGTAAGGGTTCAATTCTAACAGGTTCACAAAAAAAAGGAAGTGATACAGCAAAACACAGCAACTAGCTCCTGATTTTTAAGGAGACCAGTTCGTCCAATGCTGACTTAAACAGTATTAGCCTACCCTCACACAGAGATTTTGCTTTTAATTAATTGTTCATCTCTGAAAGTTAGAGTACAGGGAGAGCGCAAGCACACACAGGCATCAGTTGCTGGCATGACAACTGGCTCAAATTCAAGAATTGCTACATACCAAAACATCTGATCATATACAGAGACAGAATCACTTTCTAAAACAGAAAGCAAGCTTTGAAAATGAAAATTGTTTTCTCAGAAGTGAGGAAAGCCTTGAAGTTAGGGGGAAAATGAAACATGAGAAAACATGAAGACTGACCTAAAACAAACAATGAAAAATTTTTTTACATCAACCCAACACAACACTTTTCTATAAAAGATTCCTTGTTTTAGAAACTGCGATGGGAAGCAATTTACAATTCATTTTCTCCTTAAAAACTAAATAAAGTCTAGAGTATTACAGACACTGTCCTATTACATTATCCTACTGTTCATAATTACACAAGTACAAAGTTTTATTTTCATATCTTGAAATCACTCTAAAATGCTTACTTTCTCTTGAAATCCAGATTAGATATTTTTAGAAAGACTGAAAAAAGGCAGGAGCTGGTTTACAAAGTTTTCCATATGGAGTGATCTGGTCTTGAAAGAAAGCTTTTCTCCTTCTTTTCCCTCCCCCTTTTTTTTTTTAGGGTTTCCAAAGAAATTATTCAAGGTCAAGGATAGTACATCAGAGCACACACACTGAAAATAGCTTGCGCGTTCCCTAATTAATGCACTGCATTCCAAATCTAACAAGGAAACTGGAATGCATTCAGATGTCTCCCTTTCAGGAAGAAATATTTAAAAATGAGTTTACTTGTTTCTGTTCCAGAACTGGGAAATATTGGTAGTTATTTCTTAAAGCACACTGAAACTGGAATCAATGAAGATATTTTCGCAAGACTCTATTCATCTTGGAACTAAGTCAAAAAAAGTCCAGCAAAAAGTCAGACATCATTTGTTTACTCCCCTACCACAATATTGTATTAACAAATCAAGTCATACATTCCTAACCAAACCCCAACATCAGGCCGACTGCAGAAGAAACCATGCTTGTTCCTTTGACATGTCAGCAGATAAACTTCTTGTCCTCAAACAGGCAGAGTTTAACACAACCTTTTCCCTTTGGAAAAAGGTCACTACGCATACCAAGACAATTTGGTATCACAGGACACCAAGAAGTTAATGCAAAACACAGTGTTTGTATCTCCACAAATGACAGGCTTCGTTTTGTCACACAACTTAGTATTACTTGCATTAATTTTTTTTTTTTTTACTAAATCCATGTGTTCTACAGGTTTCATCAACAATTAGATCTATATCACATGTCAGTGAAGATCATCATGTCTGCTAAAAGGCAGATTTCAACTCACAGCACAAAAACATTTGTGCCAGCTTTGCTAATAAAATACTCAGTGTGGTTTTATCACCAGGAAGGTATTTCACATGATACTGTTGGCACTCAAACAACTAAACCTTGAAAGGAGAGGAATTACATTTGTTTTATTTGCTCCACAATTTCACATTATTTTGAATAAAGATAGCTAGAAAGAACAAAAAAATATTAACTAGACTCATCATCCATTAAAAGGACATGAAATTTGCTGACTACAATACACATTCAACCGGAATTATAGTACAGTTACCAACATGGTCTTGTGTAAAGCTGTCTCTTCTCCCTGGTGAAAATATGGCTTCTCCTGGTTTTGAAAGCAATCACCAAATTTTAGCTCATATTTAAAAAGGAAGGGAAAAAAAAAAAGAAAAGAGGGGGAATAATCAGCTGTAACAATAGGTGATAAAAGCATCTCTGAGTAAGAAGATAAATACTTCTCATTAAAAGAAAACTGGGGGGGAATCACAAGTCTTAACTTCATTTAAGAGTCAACGAAAGAAACATCCAGGAGCTCCAACCATTATTTTACACTTGAGAAATTTTACTTCGTTTTTCTCTACGAAGCATTTTGCTTACATCCCCCAATCACGTATCACCAACAGACTTCAGAAAAACAAGTCTGTAGCTCCACACTGATGATGCTGTTCAGCTGGACCCCCTTCCACAGACAAGGCAGTTTTCTAGCTCACAATACTAACATTAAATTCTAGAGCTGTGGTAAGTGCCAGTCAATTAATTCTTTACATTATTTTCCTTCCCTAGGAGTCTCTTCCCTCCAACTCACTCCCTTGCCATTCATACCTAAGAGGCATGACTACCATCATTACAAAAGCCTCATGCTGCCATGGAAAGGATGGTAAAGCCTTAAAGGAAGACCTGTATGAGCAAGCAGGGTCTATGCAACAAAGACAAACCGACCTCAAATTACAGACAGACAAGGATACTCTAGGAGTACTTATATGACATATCAAAAAACCACTTCAAGTACTTCTAATGTGGCTGCAGCTACAGCAGTAAAGCTGAGCTTTACAGCACTACAGCGAAGGCAGTCTCCGTCTTTCCCCAAGCAAGAAGAGTCATACCAGCAGAGGCACAGGGTTTTTTTTTTTTTTTTCTTCTCCTAGAATAGCTGCATTAAGGGCTCTCACCAGGTCAACTGTGCTATTGAGGGATCACACCTCTTCCTAACCTTGACAGCCACAGCTGTGACGACAATACAGTACTGTATACTAATTCAGGACTAACCTCAGAAACCAAATATACACTTTACTGTCTAAAACCGTCTGCTCACTCATGGCATCTCCACAAATTCAGCCAAATGAAACAGTCAATTTCTAATTTTCCTTCCAGATTGTTGTATTTACTCACAAAGTGCTTTCATGTTTAGACTGTAATTTTTACTAAAAATACTTGGTTTGAAATAAATGAAAAACATATATGGTAGAAAAAGCTCTGTTTTATGCAGTTGAAAAGGTTTGCTTTAGGAGCGCGCATTCTGTACTTTTTTAAAAAATAAACTAGAAAAGAAAATCCTTCATGTCTAATTGAAACATATCAAAAAGCTATAAAAACATGAATAAATTAGATGCAAATGGAATTTTGAAGCCAACTTTGGAGAAAAATATTTCAAAATTAAGTAATGCTAATTGTTATGATAGGACAGTATCATTCAACTTCAAAATAGGCTAGCAGACAACTTTACTACTTGATTATTAAGAACACCATTTGTGCATCTCACTAATGTCATCTTCCTTTTATTTAGGATTTTCTCTTCATCACACATAAGAGATTAGGTTGGGGGGTGGGGGGGCACAAAGCAGCATGAAATTAAGATTTTTAGCAGATCACAGACACAAGATTTTTGAAATTCTCCCGTTTGAAATGAGCTGCCATGATAAAATTGTCTGAATGTTTATTCAGGGCTAGACTGAAAAAAAAAAAGAAATGTAAAATTCAGAAGCAAATGGTCCCATTTAACTACCACTGCACCGAAATTTATGCACATCCCTCAGAAATCAAATCTTGCATTCCCTGTTTATAGTAATAGTTAGAGTTACAAGTAAGGCTGTTAGAATTGATATGTAATAAAACGTACTTTGTCCAATAACTCCACTTTTCCATAGTACAATAGTAAACATTTACAGAGTTTCCATTACTCATACTGCAAAGAACATAAGTTCACATTTATATGGTCACTAAACATGCACTTACATAAACTCAACGCTAACTTCTGCTCAATGCTACATATTCAGCCATACTATATGGAACCAATTCCATTCTCCACCCAATGTAACTCACCCCAGTCAAATTGGCCTTAACAGTTGCACCTTTCTGCTTCACAAGGAATACCCTGCCAGCAAGAGCCAGCCCCAACGACAGAGCTACCTGCCCAAATTACACAAGAACTTTCCTACAGCAGGACCCAGCCTACCCAAGTGCCCCGTGACTCCTCACCAGACAAGCCAGAGGCCTCTGTCAGAACAACTGACATGTTTCATATCACCAGTTTCCACTACTATTTTTGTGCAGCCTTCCAAAGGAGGCTCACATAAGGTTGGGGAAAAAACCAAAACAAAACCAAAAAACCACAAAGCAAATCTGCAGCAGTAGGTATAGCATTTGTTTGGAATGTGTTTAAGGGCTCCAGAAGCAGCAGTCAACACTTCAGTTGTATTTATGCATATTTTCTTTCTTCACATTGACCCTTGCCAACATTACTCAGTGCCCCCCCCCGCCTTTTGAAGCCATACAAAAAGTTACTTTTTTTCCTTTCACAACTACTCACTGAGGCCTATTCCACTGCTGAAAGCAAGTGAAGCAAAGCCCACGCTGGGTGTCTGTCTCCTAGAGAAGATTGCATCTTTTATTTATCGCCCCTTGGCTTTATTTTCACAGCGAATTCCTGGCTTAAATGTAATCAGCCAAGAAACCCTCCCTATGTGCACTCCTGTCATTCCTCATCGCTTGCAAACAAAATCAAGTGCAAGCAAAAGGGGGAAAAAAAAAAATAATCTCAGCACTGCCAACCAAACTAAAAAAGCTCTACTTCTGGTTTTGCCACTCCAGAGGAGCCACAGATGCGCCTCAGACCTTTGCAAAGAGAAAGCCAAAGGATGAAACTTACAAGAAAGTTAATTAGATTAAAAAAAAAAAAAAAAAAAGAAAGATTGAACTCCCCCTAGGCAGAAGGGAAGGGCACTGAGCCTAGGAGCAGGGACACGGCTTCCCTTCGGGGAAAAAAAATTGATGGCACGTTTGCAAGCCGCCCGCCAAGTCAAACCCGCAGTACGCAGGACCGAGGGGTTTTTTTTTGGGGGGGGGGGGGGGGGGGGCGGGGAAGGGAATCCCGGCGTGTCCCCCCCACACACCCCGAGCCGCCGCCGCTAACAAAAGGCGAGCAGCAGCCTCTTTTGTCTGGCTTCCCCTTTTCGGGGAAGGAGGAGGAGAAGCGACAGAAAACTGAGGCGGGGGGGGGGGGGGGGGGGAGAGGAAGGACACAAATAAACATGAAAATACAGAACAAAGTGGCCCAGTCGCACAAAGAGCATCATCCACCGGCGGGGGGGGGGGGGCTGTCTGCCGGGGGCGGCTCCCCCCCGCCCCCGGCAGACAGCCCCCCCCCCCCCAAAAGTGGGGGGGTACGCACCTCTGCAGCCCTTTAAACACAGGCAGGGAGGAGTTAACCAGGGGCGCCCGCAGCGGGTGAAGAGCAGCGGCAGGCGGCGGGCCGGGGGCGGGGGCGGAGGAAGAGGGGCGGCAGGGAGGGGGGTATTGTTCCAGGAGGAAGATGAGCAGCTCTTCCCCCCCCCCCCCCCCCTTGTCACGAAGCGGCTCATCCCAAAGCAACCCACACACACACACAAACCCCCCCCAGGCGGGGCGGATCGCGCCCCCCCCCCCCCCTTCCTCCGGCTCACCGCCGCTGCCCTAGAAATGCCTTTGTTCGCGGATCACACCCCCCCCCCCCCCCCCCCCCCCCCGCACACCCGCTGCCGGGGTCTCGCACCGCTTTTATGTCTTTATTTTGGACGGCGACGCATCCCGCCCCCCCCCCCCCCCGCCGCCCCCCCTCCGGCTCCTTCCCCCGCCGGCCGCCCTTCTGCTGATTCATTTCCACCGGCGGTCCCCCCGGGAGGGGGGGCGGGGGGGGGGGGCGGCATCTCCTCGCTATTGTGGCTCGGGGTAAGGCGATGACCCGGATTACCGGGGGTGGGCGCTGGGAGGGGGCAGAGCCAAGCGGGATTACACGGGCGAGATTACCGGGAGCGGGCACGGCGCGGCTGCGGGTCGCGGGGGGGGGGGGGGGGGAAGAGTTAAAGGGCCAGGCGGGGGACGGCCGGCCCGGCGGCGGGGGCCGCGTCCGTGTCACGGAGCGAGGGAGTTACTGCCTGTCCCGGGTGGCAGGGGGAGGAGACCGGCGGAGGAAGTTGCCCGGCCCGCATTACAGCCGGGGAGCGAAGGGGCTCGTACGGGCCGGGCGGCGGGGGGCAGCCCCCCGTCCGCGCCGCCGCCCCCCCCCCCCCAGGGGCTGCCGGGGGAGGCTCCGGCCGCCGGGGCCGCGCAGGGAGGGCAGGCGGGAGGCGGCCCGGCGGCCGGCAGGCGGGTGACACGCAGGGGGAGACCCGCGGCGGGGGAGGCCGGCGGCGCCCTGCCCGGGCGGCGGCGGCGGCCCGGCTCCGGAGCGCGGCCCCGCCGGTGACTCACCGACTTGCAGCACGTTATCGACGCAGCCGCCGTCGAGCAGAGCGATGCCCCTGCGGAAGGGCAGGCGGTTCTCGTCGGCGGCAGCGGCGGCGTCCGCCGCCCCGCCGGCCGCCGTGGCGGCCCCCCCGGGGGCGGCGGCGGGGTCCTCGGCGCCGGTGTTGAAGGAGGAGTACATGCAGATCTCCCTCTCGCTGCGGGGGAAGGACCAGTAGACGATCCTGCGCTGCACCGGCTCCGGAATCCGCTCGAACCGCTCCTCCACCCGCTGGAAGGGCCACTTCTCCGCCACCTTGCGAGCTGCGATGTCCAGCAGGGACTCGGGGCTCTGGGTCTTGCCGAGCGGCAGCAGCCCCAGGGCGGCGGCGGCAGCTGCGGAGGAGGGTCCGGCGCAGAGCGCCCCGCTGCCGGGTCCGGCGCCGCCCGCCCGCTGGCCCGGCCTGCACCCCGAGCCATAGCCGGGTCTGCAGCAGAGGCGCTTGGCGGGGGGAGGGAGCTGACCGCGCTCCGCCATGATCGCGCCGCTTCTAAGCAGACAGCGGAAGTGGCTGTACCCTATAAAGGGCTGCAGGAAGGCAGCGAGCGGCCGCCAGCCACGCCCCCTTCGGCCCTTATATGGAGATAGGGGCGGGGCCGGACGCCTGGCCAACGGCGGGGAGGGGGCGTGGCCTTATGCAAATCGCCGCCACAAACGTAAATAGAACGGCCCGAGGACGGCGCGCGCGCCTGCCTCCCCCCCCACACACACCTCCCTGCGCCTTCCCCCCGCTCCCCACCGTCACACACACGCACCACACCTCCCCCCCCCCCAAAAAAAAAAAATCACCACCCCAGCTGATGTCACGCGCGCGAGCGCCCGGGCGCGCCCCTGGCGCGCGTGGTGGGAAGAAGGGGGCGTGGCCGGCGACGCCCCCCCCCACCCCCCCAAACACACACACACACACCCCCCCCCGTTCCCCCTTTCCCGCCATATTAGGAATGGAATGCGGGGGCGGGGCCGCCGCGGCCTCAACCCCGTCACCTCTGCTGGGAAAGCCGGCGGGTGGGGAGCGGGGCGCCTCGCAGCTGGGAAATACGGTAACGCCTCCGGCGCCTCGGGGGGCAAGTGGGAGGGGGCCCACGCGGGGGAAAAGGCCACGGGCTCCTGCCACGGGGGAGGGGGCTGAAACGGGCTTCGCCCGTTTCAGCCCCCTCCCCCGTGGCAGGAGCCCGTGTGGGTGTCATTCCCCCCCTCCTCAACGCAACCCGGCGCGTACCCCTCTATTAGAGTCATTACGGTAGCCGCGGCGCGCCACGGGCGGGTTTGCAAAGCCCGGTGCCAGCAGCCGGCGACCGGTTCGCTTCGTAGATGGTCCAGCTTGGAAGGGCTCCGGTAGCCCAAGGGGAAGGGCTTGGTCGCCACAGACCCACGGTGAGTCCATTGGGCGCAATTAGCGCGTGTGCCCGCCCGTCGGAAAGGTTTCCTGCGAAAGGGCCGGTGCTGGGCGCCTCTCCCGCTTAATAAATTTTTTTTTTTTTTAGGAAAGCGGTGCGTTTGCAGCAGAGCCTGAAGTCGGAAGGATTCTTCTCATTTTTCTGCGTGCGTTGCAAAACGTACCGTTCGGGATCGTGCCGTCTCCTCAGATGAAATGGCCTTCCTGGAAAAAAAAAAAAAAAAAAAAAAAAATTAGGAGCAAATGAACGGCAGCGGCAGGCTGAGGATATCAGACTCCTGCGTAGCACTGGGTAAATACCAAACGCTGCCTCTGCTTGTAGCAGGGGGTTATGGCCCTAATTGCAGCCACGCCGCTAACCTAAAATATTCTGAAAATACTATGCGGTACGGATCAGGGCTGGCAAATAAAGCCGGTGCCGCCTTTCCTATGGAGAGAGACTTTGATGTGTCATTTGAGGACAATCGGCATTTTTTTGTTGATCAAATTATGTTGGAACTTTAGCTTGGCAATGGCATTTTTGGCGACTCACGGTTGAAAACGACACTTGCTCGTCTGGCTTGGATTTAACAACGAAACGGCACCTGCTCGCATGCGATGCAGGAGCCGTCATTCGGGTGCCTTCATTCACGTAGGCTGGTTTACCCAGCTAGACTACATTTTCCATGATGCAATGCAAGCCTTCGGCTGGGAGGTGCGCAGTCGGGGGGTGGCTTCGGCAGGGAATGCGGCGGAAGAATGTCAAGTGTGCCAAGACCTAAGAAATAAAAATAACATCACGTTGACTTGAAGCTTAACATCCACTTTTTGTTTCCGCCAAAACCCCGGACTAGAGCGATAGCTTATCTTCTGAACAGGGGATTGAAGAGCTTGGCGGAAGCTGCATTTGCCATTAAAAATGGATGGGAAATTGAATGAACCCTATCAGACACGCTGACTTTGATTTTTGAGGAAAGATCAGCAGAAACCTGAAGGTGGTTTAGAATGTGCAAGCACTGGCTTTTTTACATGCTTGTAAGCTCTTAGACAGTAGCACTGATTGAAATTCCACAGTTTTTTTTTTTAGGTCTAGAACTTCTTTTTTACTTTTTTCTGCAGTCAGTTGCTCATACTGGGAAAATTACTGATGTTTTTGTAACCAAGGAGTTTAAACTGCAGACTACAGACAGGGCCTAAATGATGTTCTGCGTAGTTTATTTTTTTGTACATACTACAACTTGTTTTTTCTTTGGGATCATAACAGCTACCTTCTGGGTAAGAAACGAGTATGAACTGATGCTTGTGCTTCTGAGTATAGACTGCTCAAAACAGTTACTCTTGAGGTGCCGGTTCCGTAAGTCCACAGATACCTTGCTGGGGTATTAACGGTCTTCTTCCTCATTTTAGGCATATATCTTACAAGTAATCTACTGGATTTATAAACTTACTCCAACTAAATTTTGGAGGTGTTAGGGAGCCTGAATGATAAAGGCCCGAGATGAGGATGTAGTACTTTCTTTTACTGTTAATATGGTATTGACTTCAGTATTTCGGAGAGCAGAGAAATGGAATGTGCAGAAGGGAAAAAAAAGAACGTCATGATTGCATGTGTATGAGAGCAGAGGAAAATTATATTTAATTTTCACCCCTTCACTTACTCTTTGTTAATAATTGTTCACATCTCGAAGCAATTTTTCTTCTATGTTGTTCTAGCGCTATTTCTGTTTTAAACAAGTGTCTAGCAAGTCAGTAAAATTGCTCTTCTAAATAGGGTAATGGCTGTTCTTTACCAGGTCTTAGCCACCTGCTGCAGTAAAAATAACACAGTAATGCCACTGGAAGAATCCTTCCCGTCACAGTCAAGAAACTTTACAGTAAAATCTGACAAATAAGAGTGATAGGAATGCCAGTGAACAACAAAACATCCATAATAAGCAGAAGTAGCCCACATGCCAGTTATCTCAACTTAGTCGTTCTTCTGGCTCTTCAGATCTGGGCAGAAATTAGTAAATTCGCTTGAGAAATCCCAGAGAGAAGCAGGTGGGAAAGCCCATAGATCCACCTCTGTCATCCGTCTACCGCTCAACAGGAATAGCTACTTCCCATTAAGTCTATGAATATTAATAGCTACACAGGATGCTGGTGAAGCTTTTTTATTTCTGGGCTAGGGAACCCATGAAGAGGCAGTGGCATCTTTGCTCTTGATACTCCACCATAAGCACCAGGTACGCTTCTCCTTGGGCTCCCTCTGCACTGGTGTAGCACTTGCTTGCTTTTTCGTTTTGCTTGCTTACAAATTATTGTCTGAGGCTGAAGTTCCTTTGTCCTGCCAGTTTTGCCCTTGAGTTCCTTTAATTTTCTGAAAGCAAGTGGGAAGATGTGTTAACTCCAGCGAAGAAATTAAAATGTGTTAAAGCCGTATTTTAATCTCCAGTTAGTTTTTCTTTCAGTGGATGTTCTTCTTGTGGAAAGATCTTGCTGAGCTGGGCGTTCATTTCCTCTTTTTTCTGCCTCACAGTTCTGGGATGTCTGTATTCCAGAGCTATGCAGAGAGGAAGGAATGGCTGCAGAACAGCAACCTTAACTTGGTTAATTTCCTGCACGTAATCAAAGGCTATTCTATGAGCTGCTTGGAAAACTACCCTTGGCCACCTCTCAGTGAAACTTCTTCTGAATAATCTTTCAAAGCATTAGGCCAGTCATTTTTGCTCATTCCAGCAAAATGTACAGGTCTTGAGCATTCTACCAGTTGTTCTGATTTAAAAGGAAGATCGCCTACAACTGCGCTGTTGTCTTTCTGCTAAGGAAATAATGGTCTAAATGTAGTAAAATGGATGGCAGACAACCTAATGCTGGCCAACACAAGTCACCCTGGTGATTAAATCTTATCTGGGAAGACGAGACTCAGCATTCCTGTATTGAAGCTGAACAAGAATCTGGGTTCATGTGCTGCATAAAGTATTTCAAAGCACTGGGAGGGTAAGGGGTCAGAGATGAAGAGGAGGAAACTGGGGAGGGGAGGCTAGAGGGTTCTTGGAGCTAGAGCTTTAAGAAAAAAAAAAAAAAACACAAGAAAAATTACTTGAGGTGACAGCACCAAAATAATCAAATACATGAAAGACTGATGGCCTACTGAAACAGCTGAATTTACAGTGCTAAACCAAGTCTTTTTTATCCTGTTTCTTTAAGCCTCTTTAGATGACTAGATGACTTCAGTTCCTATAAGAAAGCAATTGTTTTTACGGATACCCAAAGTATTCTAACATTTATCGTTTGAAAACTTGAAAACCACTGCTGTAGGTAAAGGTGGTGAATATCGCTGTGCTTTGCACTGTAGTGACTCTGGAAATTCAAATACAGGAACCACAGACAGTAGTGATGAGTGTTGATGAAGTTACTATCTTAAGGTTGGTCAATGAAGAAAACAATGTTATTGGTCAGTATCTTTGGTTTGACAATGTTTTCTTAAAATAGTTTCCTTCATTATGTTCAGAAACTATTTTTAATTTAAGGACTTAAAAAAAGAACCTTTTACTAGCCTTTTAAATCAAATACTCTAGGATAAATATTGCCAGCTCTTTGGAGTCTCTCTGTTAGAGTGAAAATAAACCAGCAGCACTGAATGAGCCCTTTCAAAGTGCAGCTTTTTATTCTAATTAAATTCCGTGATGATTCCAAAACTGGAATCAGAGGCTAGAATCTAAAAGCATTTAGGAAAATGTACTTAAAATACTAAGCGTGCTTTACCAGTATTCTAGAATAATGAAAAGAGGCAAGCATCTTAATTTGAGCTAAATACTCTTGACATTCATTTCTGTGTCCTCTGCCTTTTTGTGGCTTGATACTTGGCGTATGAAGTCATTCTGAGATGGACTGAAGGGGAGGGCATTGTATGTGCCATAGTCCCAGAACTGTGTGAATTAATGCTGCTCTGTATTTCCTCAAGGAATGAGCACATTCGGTTTACATTTATTGAGAATAGACCCTGGGAATGAATTATTTCTTCCTTATAAGGAGCCTTGTGTTGGGATATCTGTTGGGACAGTTTAGCTCACTGCTAAGTTACCAGGGATAAAAGCATCACTGTTACAAGTAAAATGATAATGTGCAAGTGGCTTCTTAAAATTAAACATGTTGGACTGATTTAGAGGGTTCAGAATTTCAAAGTCTTGGAATAGAGAAATAAGAGTATCTCACCTTTCTTCAGAGTTTTAACATATTCACTTACCATTTGCAAAAAGTCAAAAGCAGAAAATCCTGTCTCTGAGAGGAATCTAGATTTAACATCCCTCTGGGTTTGTTGTGGCCTTCTATAGATCTGAGTCGCAGAATTCCTGTACACTCAAACTAAGTTATTCCTCTCTCAGGCTTTTGTAAAAAAAAAAAAAAAAAAAAAATTTCTCAAAGCTTTATCCTCTTCTGGTCAGACATCCTCCACCAAAAATGTGATAGACCAGAAGTTAATCGGGTGCAAAATGCCACCGATCAGTCTATCAGCAGTTGTACGAACACCTCAGCACATATAGTGTACAGAAAGTAAAGTCGACCGGTGGTCTAAAAGGAAACATTACTGGACTGCCGTCTTGTGGATAAGCATCCTACACTAACAGACCTTCTTTTTATCTTCTTGGGCTTCCTCCCTTTAAACTGCACTTTACTTTAGACTTCCTTGCACTCAACCAAATAAATACCTTGCTGTGGCAGGCAACATAATAATTCTTGGCCAGAAAGTCTGCGTGAAGGGCATGCAAACTTCAATCCACTAATGTCAGGAACAAAAGGCATTGCTTACCCAGATTTTCACCTGTGGCAAAGAAAGAGAAACAACATATGTTAAAATTCTCAGAAGTGTTTATTCCAGGATGCTAAGTGCTGGTTGACTGGCTTTAATGAAAAAAAAAAAAAAAAAAAGAAAAAAGGAAAAACAACAACAACAAAACCCAACACACACACCCCCCTCCCCCAAAACCCTCTTTCTCCCATTTCAAGAAGTCTGAGTCCAGCTTTGTACATGGTGGCAAGAGACCTGTACTTACAAGGGAACAGCTTAAATATGCCAAAAACTGAAGCTGCTGCCTATGCGCTATAGACATGTGCTACGTATCAGTAGGACCCTTGCTGTGCTGGTGCCTCCTTGTGTCCACCAGCACAGCCAAGACAGCAGTGCAAGGAAGAGGAAAGTATAGCTACCTGGCCAGCAATTGCTTCAGATATTTGCCAGCCTTCTGTGAACTTCTCTGCCTTTATAAATTATAACTGAGGACCTGCAAAAAGTATGGAGGCAGAGAAAAGGCAGAGATAGCTAAGCAACACTTAAATGGTCCCTGTTTAAACAACTGGCATTCTTTCAAAAAGCTTGGGTGCAATGTCTGCTTCCCTCAACTTGGTCACCAGTGATTGCATTTAGCAAGCTGGGGAAACTGAGCTGGACTTGAAGATTTTTTCCTTAACAGTCTATTTAAAATTTGATTCCTACTGGTATTTAAATTCTTAGTTTACAAGTATTTGAACAATATTGCAAACCTGCCTCTTGACACCCAGTCAGGATTTAGAGACGACTCTTTTCTTGGGTTGTATCAGAGACAAACTTACAAGGTAGTGCTCTAAATAGGAGAGCTTTTTTATAATTCAGACACCTATGGAATTAGGGACTGAAATGTTTCTGTATGGCAGAAAAGTTATGCTGTGCCATCTGGTTAAGCGTCACTTGTTCAAAGAGGACTGTGGACTGAGGTATAATTAATAAAGACCCAATGCGAGAGTATAACTTTTGGGGGAGTTGTTTTCACTTCCCCCCCACCCACCCCAATTTAATCTTCTGTTTGTATCTGTATAGCAGTATTTGGTGTCAACTCCATCCTTAAGCAAAGTGCTATTTAAGTACTTTTGTGGGTTAGGTTTAACTAAGTAAAACTTGGGCGTTTGTCCCAGGGCTTTAGAAAGTATTTGAAATTTTGTAGCCCAAGTGCTAATTAGGCTGATGTGTACTTGTTTTACCAAGTTATCCCTGCAACGCTGAGTGACTGAGCTGTGGAATACCGCACCCATTTGGAGCAGTCAACTTTCAAAGTTAAACGCAGCTTACCAACATAAATCTTGGGTGATGTTGATACGCTTTCACCTGTATTTTATACCCCAACTGTAAGTATTTCCATTGTATATTTGCCTGTTTCTATCCCTTCTTTCTCTTTGCCATCTTCCTTTGACCATATGTTGGTGCTGCCAGTTCACTGTACACTGTACTGCTCTGTCCCGACGAATGCCCCATAAGCTTTCCATCCGCTTACCTTCCTTCTTCCTATTCTTCCTGTCCTGCAGTCTTGGAAATTGTACCAGAGCTAGTATCTCAAGCTAAGCCTTGTGATCAAATTCAGAAGACAAAGATAAGCTGTGGTTAGAGCTCTGCAGTAAAATTTTGTCAGAGAAACCAGTACTTCCTTCTACTTCAGTAGCTTCAAAGGTTTCACTGGAATCCCTTTCTGGGAGCAGGGATTTTTTTTTTTTTTTTTTTTCCCTACTGGTCTGTCACTAAACAGCATCTGACTTTTGAAGTTGCTCTGAATGGAAAGGGAGAGCATTCTTCTTTTTCCTCTTTTGTGCTCCAGGGGTTAAGATGAGCTGAGAGATATGCCTCTGCTGCACTTCTCCACTTGGAATAATAGTGGCACACTGTACTCTTATATTTCCAGAAAGTTAGTGCTTTGAGCCTCTTCCAGAGGGGTATTAGGATTTGCAAGAATTTGGCAGTTTTACTCTTGAAGAGGAAGGGACCCCTTGATACTTAATATGTATCCATGCTTCTTTGCTTCAATAAATTAGGCAGGACTCATGGGACAGCTGTCTTACTGCTAGACACTGTCCTCTGCTGGGCTGTACTGGGGTCCTTCAGAAGGAATAGATACAGGCACTGTGTGTGGTGTGGTTCAAACGCCGCAGGAGATACTGTGTCAGACACTGTGGCTGCGAGCTTAGGCAGATGTCACCATCCGTCATCCTGCGGATGTTGTGATCCATGAGCAGGAGGGGTAGAAATCTATTCTGGTGTGTTCACGTAAAATAAATTTTTTTTAGTGGTTCCAAAAAATGGACCCTCTGGGCAGGGACAGGTCTCTGTGGAGCCTCTGAATTCATCCAGCTGTGGTGAAGGTCCAACACTATGTTACTGCTTCCTCAATCTGAGCAGATGGAAGAATCTCTACAGCACCCAAACTCCGAACTGGTTCCCAGTTAGTACTTTTAATATGTGCTTCTCAGAGCTTTGTTACAGGCAGCACAAAAATCACCTTGTTCTTCTGTGGTTTCAGTGGTTCTGAGCAGCGGCAGCCCCAAAGCTCAGGCATGGTTTTTATTGTGCTCGGGGCAGCAGTGCAGGCACCAAAGCTCTCCATATGGACACTTGGACAACCAGTACAGTTGGTTTGCACTCTACTCTGACCTTTCAATTTATCTCTGCAAACATAAAGGCTTTGATTTTTGCTTTTTAAAATAAAAGTACTGGCTGCCATTGAATGGCTGCTTTCGAAGTTCACTAGGAAAGCTGGAGATCTTTTCTTTAAAAGAAAATAAGAAATCACTAGGATATGAGTTAGAAGTGGAAGAACTGAGGAAGAGAAGGGCAGAACTAATGCAAGTAAGATTTGAAGGATGAATGTATAAACTCAGCCCCTTGCCAACTCCACCCTCTAAATGGCATTCACTGCCAGGGAAATTGGATCCACCCTGAACTGATTCTAGCGTCAGGAAAATCCTCCTAAAATAGCTCTGGGCCTTGCAAAAGTTGCAGTTTCCTCTCCCAATAATTGATGCTGTGGTGACAACCTCCATCTGGTACTCATGAGTCTCAGTCACCACATCTGCTAAGGGGAAGAAGGCAGCATTTTCCCTTTGCTCAGAATCTCTTGCCTTGTCTGCAGTGGTGGTCCTAGGAGCGAAAAATCGCTTGCTAAGTTTTGAGCACTTCTTAAAAGGAATGGTGTCCCCTGTACTGGCACCTTGGAAATGAAACTAATCTCTGCTTACTCAGATTTTAAGAAGTGTAAATGAAGAGGAACCACTTTAAGAGTACCTGGGGATTGGTCTAAGTTGCACTATTGCCATTGAATGTGGGTTTATTTCGTACTGTTTACTAAATGGAGAGTATAACCATGGCAACATTCATGAGATGCTGTGCATGGATCTGCTAACACAAGACTGAAATTAGCATGCAGAAGACAACTGTTTGAAAGTAGCTTGAGAACTGAAAAATCATGTTTCAGACTACAGTCCAGATAAGAACACACTTCAGCATCTGCAGAGTGAACATTATGTAACATTTACTACTTTGGCTTATGCTGATCTCAGCAAGAGTATTTGTGGTATCACTTGTATAGATCTTACCTTGATGAGTGAAAGCATAATGGTATAAATACTAATCTCCAGTGGTGATTCTGACTAGCCCCATACAACCATAATTTTGTGTGAAGTATACTAAAAAAATACAAATACTACTAGCCTTTTACGCTCAACTGTAATGCAAAGATAGTTAAAATCTTTTTTCCAAGTTTACTTGGGAAAAAAAAATAAAGAGTGATAATTTCTAGACAAGGTGACGGTTCTACTGTCTTCATATAAAGAAAAAAGGTGTGGGGGTGAGTGGGAATAAGGAGAGGAATATAAAAGGAAATTCTAGATCTGAGTTAGTCCTCTGCTGTCCCAGGTATAAACTGTTGATAAACAGTCTAATAAATATTTTTTGTTGTTGCATGTTGTGATGTTCTTGCAGAAATCTTTCATATGGGAAATTATGGTCTGACAGAGCGAGGGTGGATGGAATAATAGCTTGCTGCTTCATGGCTCTCCACAGGTCACTTCTTTCTGAAAGGAGCAGAGTCAACGTAACTACACCTTTCATGCGAGCTGTTGCAAGTAATGCTGAACAAAAATAATTCCCTGGTTACTCTGCCTGCACTTTTATCTGTGCTTAGCATCACTGTTTTTGTTTAAGTCAGTTTATTCTTTTGTGTGCATCTGTCACATAGCAGGAAAGACATGTTTCTGTAAGCAAGCTTCACAAGTCGTTTAGGAGATGTGTAGGAAAATATAGAACTGTTTTTAACTAACTTTTGAAAGTTGGCTAGATTTTAAGCTGACTCTGCCCTTTCAACAGATGCTCAGAACAGTGACTGCTCTTTATTGCCTCAACACACCATCTTGGGATAACACATCAGCCAGTCTGATGGAATATTTTATGTAGACTTACTACTTCCCGTGAGTCAGTGCTTTAAATGGCAATTACGTCTGCAAAGAACACAGCATCATTCATATCCCTTGCTGCCCTCATGGCTAGAAGTGGTACATTTAGGGAGAGTTGTGTTAGTCCTAAGAATCATATGGATCTATAGAAATGATGGAAATGTTGCTAGTAACACACAAAAGACTGAATAATGAAATATTTTTTTGTGTGTTTGAAGCATATGGGTAAACCCCAAACTTTTGTCACTTCACAAGGTGAGAAAACACATCTTATTCCAGGAGTAACTCAGCATCGTGTTAGCCATCAATCCTAGGTTTAAAGTAACACATTCAGATAACTTTAATTCAGTATTTATATTCAAACTGACCAAACAGCTATCTGTATTTCTACTGTTTGTTTTCAATAAATTTGAAACTGGGGAAGACAATCCAGAGGATTTGATGAAGTTTAAAATACTGGTAGTACAAAGGGTAAAGAGGACAAACCAGATGATTATTGGCTAGCATCCATGTAAGCAAAAAATATATAACTGATAGGTAAGCTATTAAAGGAAATCAGTAGAACTAATGTGGGCCAATATGGGTATATGAAAAACAGATCTGACCGCAGTTTTATTAAACAACACACTTGATAAAAAACATAGTGTTTACATAACAATAGTGTTTATGTAATACTTAGGCTTCTTCCAAATATTTTGACTTACTACTGCATGACACTTTTTATATGTCATGCTAATTTAATCAATATGACCTGCTAATTAAAAGAATATTGGTTAGCTGACAGCCAAAAACAAAATAGTAAATGGAGGATTCTAACTGAGCAAGTATATTCATATTAGGGTTATTTTAGGAATTGTTTTTGGCCATGTTGTCGTGGTTTAACCCCAGCCAGCAACTAGGTCCCACACAGCCGCTCGCTCACTCCCCCACCCTGAGGGAATGGGGGAGAGAATCAGAAGACTAAAAGTGAGAAAACTCCTAGGTTGAGATAAAGACAGTTTAATAGGAAAAGCAAAAGCCACATGTGCAAGCAAAGCAAAATGAGGAATTAATTCACTACTTCCCATCGGCAGGCAGGTGTTCAGCCGTCTCTTCAGGAAAGCAGGGCTCCATCATGCATAATGGGTATTTGGGAAGACAAAATGCCATCACTCCAAATGTCCCCCCTTCCTTCTTCTTCCCCCAGCTTTATATACTGAGCCCAACATCATATGGTATGGAATATCCCTTGGTCAGCTGGGGTCAGCTGTCCCGGCTGTGTCCCCTCCTGACTTCTTGTGCATCCCGAGCCTGCTCGCTGGTGGGGTGGGGTGAGGAGCAGAAAAGGCCTTGACTCTGTGTAAGCACTGCTCAGCAGTAACTAAAACATCTCTGTGTTATCGAAAATCCCAAACAGAGCCCCAAACTAGCTACTGTGAAGAAAATTAACTCTACCCCAGCTAAAACCAGCACGTGTTATTTAACGTTTGCTTTAAATTACATCAAAGATTGTACAAAATTACTAATGATACTCATAGATGACCCAAAAGATTGGGGATGTAATAAGCAACAAAGATAAGTCATTGATGCAGCCCAGATGACTTTATTTAATAAGTTGTGTGCAAGCAGACAAGTGTTTTGTGGCTAGCTATTAAGTAACACATCCGTGAACACTGAAAGCAGGCTGTCCTTTTTACCTGTACATTTGGTCTGCCCACCACATACCAGAGCTCAAGAATGGAGAAGACACCCAAATTTGGAGCCATTGAAGGTCAGTTGAGCACAGTGTTCTCAAAATAAAACTCCCCAGCAAACACAGCCTTTTGTTTTAGGTGAGTCTAAGCCTCCAATTTGCTTTCCTGGGTTTTCTGGTATATCATGGCTCTGATCATCTCTAAAGCATTCAGTTATGTTACATGCTTCCATAACTTTATTTTGGCATCTCAGAGAATTGCTAGAATATCCTCATGCTATAGATTTACTCTACTTTTGAACCTTCAGCCAGTCGTTTTAAATATGTCTTATACCAGAGATGCATCACTACTTCTGTTAACCCTTTCCCTGCCTTGCATAGCTTTTTCACATGTATGTGTATTTGCTGTCATTCAAGACTACATTATCATCTAATCATCAGCAAGTTTGCACACCATGTTCTTCCCCTGTGAAGATAATCTCCATGACGGATGATCTTTCAGCTCTCTAACTGGCCCAACTTAGGCAAGACAGCCTTAAAACTAGTGGGCTCAACAAAAAAGTATGTCTTATTCTTTCTGTGAACTCACTCTTCTTTGTCTCTCCCAGCTTCACTGGTATCAAGACTTAGAGCTCTACAAAATTGCTCCATATAATTTCTGAACAAGTCTATTGGTACAGCTATAACAAATAAAGGAATAAAACCATGTCTGCAGATAATTCCCATAGTCTAATCATCAGTCACGTTATAGCAAAGTTAATGAAGCTGTTGCCTTTTTCATATTCAGAAATTTGTGTTTTGCTGGACATAAGAAGAACTGAAAATGCTGGTTGGAATTTTTCTTCTGTTACTGAGTTTTTATTTGGGGATTTGGAGGAGGAATGAAGAGGTGCAGAGAGTTTTGTCAAGGAAGGTAACAATGAATGAACTTGTAAATATGGTGTTTTGGTCAAAATGCCTCATGTAATTCTTGGCTATACAAAGAGAAATTTCTAGGGACTACGAAGACAATAGCAGTTCTGTGTTTGGCACTGAAACATTTTTTGCTGGAATTTGCTTTGTCCAGTCTAGGATGCAAGAAGACTGTTGGTAGACAGAAAAGGTTGAGAGAAGAGACAGAAAAATCATTGATTCATGTTGTGTGACACAAGGAAGTTTTTCTGTTTGTTTTATCAAACAGAAAAGTGTCTTGACTGCAGTCTACAAGTATCTGCAATGAAACAGAAACTTAATATCTGGCTTTTCCATCTAGCTGACAGAGACATAACAGGATCCAATTGCTGGATGTTGAAGCTGAAAAAGTCAGACTAGAACTGAATGGTACAATATTCCCTAAATAATGAGAAGTTAACCACTGGAACAGTTTAATGAAAATTTTAATGGGTTTTCCATCTGTAGTAGTTTTAACCTCAAGACATGTCTTTCTTAAAAGACATATTCTGTCTGAACTCAGCAATAGTTCAGGAAATCTCAGGGACTTCTGTGACAAAACAGATCAGCCCAGATGGTCATAGTGGATGTTCTAGCTAGAACACCTCTGATGTGGACCAAGGTGGTTTTGGTTCTTCCTTCAGCTCTGCTGTGGGCTTACTTCATGATCCAGTTTTTTGCCTAGGGATGCTAGTGTTTGTACTGGAGCTTCAGTGCACCTGCAGCAGTTTAAGAAAGGGCATAATCATCTGTAAATTGTATAGTGTGGCAAGGGATCCAGACTGCATAAAAACCTGTTTCAAAGATGTACACAGAGGATAGGCAGCCACATGTGGAATTTTAGGACTACTTTTTCTTGTTTATTCCAGTTTCTGAGCAACAGTCTTGTGAATTAACAGTGTACCTGGTGATTCTGTGCTACTATATAAGCCTGTGGTCATATACAGAAGGTGGAATACTGTTTTGGATTCACAGTCTTAGCTCATATATTGACTCTTGTATGCCTGTATAATTTTAAACACACCAAAGGTATGTCCATACTGACACCTGATTTTTTAGCTTGTCCAAAACTTGCAACTTGTGTTTGGGCTCTCGCTTGGAAAGTGATATTTAGTCCTTCGAATGAAAAGTACAGAAGTAGTTGGTAACATTAACTTGCCATTATTTACAGCAAACCCATTCCCTCTTTGTGCATAGAGAACTAAAATGATATCCTTGCTTGGCTGAAAACTTCCTTTCTGCAACTAATAAAAAATGCAAATATCCCTTACAATGGCTACTTCAGCCTTCTTGCAGCTTGGGGCAAAACCACATTGGCAGAAGGACAATGTCTTGTCTCTGATGGCTATGAAGCCTCTCTGAATTCGACCTGAATATGAACTTCTACAAAAGGGACCTCTGTGCAGTGACGGGAACTTGAAAACAGAATATAATTACGTAAGAAATTTAAAATAAGTTGGGGAACATGTTTGAATGAGATCAGCATTCCAAGTAGTCCCTAACAAGAATTGGATATTTGTATCTTTGTTGCCACTCAGTTTTCTTTATGACTGATCATCTGAATTTTTCTGTTAAGCTTCCTCCAAGCTGAAACCTTATACCTGACAACAATCCTTCCTAACAGCCTTTTGGTGCAAAGTTGGCCTTGGTATCCTATACAAGTCTTCCAAGTTCTTTCATTACTTTGATACTGATAAGGAAGGGTGGTGTTTAAAAAAAAAAAAGCATCACAAAGGACTCTGTGTTTTCCTATCCCGTGTTGAATAAGCTAAGAAATTGCATGATCTCACAAAATCAAGAGAAGGAAGAGCCATGGTAGTATCATGGAAGTAGTAGGTAGCACTGGTCACCTCGTCACTGCACCACTGACCAGGAGGGAGTGGCGCTAATTGCTGCCCTTGGTATCAGTAGCTCCAGGCTATTCAGATGAAGCCAGTTTCTTGCTAAGCTCCCAAACAGTATTTTACCACTGAGGAGATTCTTAATTTGCTTTTAGGGGTAGTTTTTCTCTTTTATGTTCTCATCAGACTACCTTGCATGTTCTTTGTAGTTTCACTGGTTGCCACTCATTGAGGAGTACATGTGATGTGTCACTCCTTCCTCATCCATCTTTGCATCAGATAGCTGTTCGATTATACTTACACTACTTTGGAAATCTACAGGTAAGCAAAGCATCAGTTTTCTAAGTAGGCCTTATGTCATATGCCTGAACCTCTCAGGTAAGTAGTCCTATATTTCCATGCCTTGAGAACCCCATTTTTGGATTGAGTACTTTTAAGAATCATCTTTACCTTTGCATCTTTGTGTGTCCCCTCCATGGTAAAGACTCTGCATGGCAGCTCTTACTGAGACAGGAGGCTCCAAAGTGCAATTGTCATGAGACGACGGCTTAGTACCTCACACTTCCACAGCTGATTTTTGCCTTATCCTACTGGGGTTGTCTCAGATGCTATTGCTTGTGTTGCAACAAAGTCACAAGGAGAGACCTTGCAAAGCAGCACAGCATTTGCTGGTCTACGCACAGCTACACTTGACCATCATCCCCCCCCCTTTCTCATGGGCATCTGAAGAAACAAATTTTGATCTGTGGCTGTGGGGAAAGGAGCAAAACCTTCTCCATCCTCCTTTCCCCAGTTTTGCTTTCTGTCTTTGCATTGAAGGAGGTTTCTTTTCTGAAAGAGCCTAAGTCTTTTAGACTTCTGATAGAATTTTCCTGGGATACACACCAGGCTTGTGTCAAAGTGCTGTGATAACAGTCAGTTGTTTGTAGCAGAAATCCAATTGCTCTTCCAGACTGAAAGTATTGCTGGCTGAGGTACTCTTGAAGGCTGTTTCAGCTCCATAGATATAATCTGTTTCTGCTACAAAATGGTGAGTCTGATCTGCACTTTAAGTTACAATGAAATCATATCCACAAACTGGCAGGCATTCCCCAGACTATCACACGTTGCTTTTAATATATGGGCTGACGGACACAATCAGATCAAATGATTTTCCAGACTTTTTGCTATATCCAGTAGGCAACTTTTCTCATTTAAGATTCGTGTCGTGAGGCTGTATCTCCAATGATAGCTTAGATTCTCATCTGGTGTAAATTATCATAGTTCCAGTCAACTTCAATGGATTTGATAATTTATGCCATCTGAGGTTCTGCATCTGAAAACTCTGTAATAAAAAGCAGCTGCTACTTTAACTAATGTGAAAAATGATAAGTGCCTAGTATGTGTCTGAGTCTAGCTATCTTAATACCTGTTACTCAGCTGCCAGCAGACCACTGCATACTGGAGAATTGAAGTCCTTTGTCCTGTATCTGAGTAATGGGGATTGTCTCCTGTATTTTATAAAAAAACGGAAGTCGAACAGAGACCGACATAGTCCTTGACAGCAACTTTGCTGGGAGACCCGAAAGCCAACAGTCCCTTGGCAAAGTTTGTGAGTTTGGCTCTGCTAGAAGCTAGTCATATCTTTATACTGACAAGGAACATTACATATATTATGCATATGCAGTATTTTAGAGCAATTACTTAGGTTTGTCACTTTATGGTGTTTTAGTTTTGATTTCTATATTCATCTTCAAGCCATATGAACATTAGTTGATGTGCAGTGTCAATTTGAACTTGTAAAGACTATGAGATTGCACGCATATCAACTATTTGTATCAAGAATATGGTAAGAATTTTTAAAGTGTTTCATAGAAGACATGGTCTCTGACCTATTCCAGAATGTGATGCTGTAAATAAAGTGCCTATCACTATATGTTTGAAGAAAATGTGTCTTCTTTATTTACAGTTCTTGATTTAACTCTCCACACAGAAAAAAAATAATCATTTTTACATGGTTAGAGTATGTTATGCAATTTTGCCTGTAAAGAACTATTTGTGCCATAAAGCATTGTTTGCCCTATTACTTTAAAATTTATATACAATTGTGCTCTTTTTTTTAGTAACAACAGCGTGTAGCTATAAACGCCACCTTTTCTATAAATCATGTCCTTGACTGTCCCCAATGGGGAACATTTTTAGTGAATGGCAGAAGTTTCTGTCCATGCTCAAAAACCGTCCTTAATAGGTCAGCAAGAAAAAGATTAAACTTTTGTTCCAGCTTGTTCCTTAGAAATCACTGGTGTGACTTGCTTTACATCTTGCAGAGACTTTACATTCATCTAGACCTAAAAGTAACTTTTGCTGGTATGCATGGGTATAAGCATTGATAAATGACAGAATGCTGGATTTTAGGGGATGAACTGTTTTTTCCTGCTGGCTGAAGGTCATCTTTTATCTCTCTAGGGCTGGTTGTTTCATGTTTCCTCTGCATCATCCTCTTTGTTTAATACCCTACTACATACTTTATCTCTAGCTAATACTAAGCCCTAAACCCTCCAGTTATGGTGGTGGTGTTGGGGGGAAGGCAGGGGAAGTATTTTTGCTTTTAGCTCAATTGTCAAATTTTCTTAGAAATGTGTAAAGAAGAACGAGTTATGAACCACCAATCTAATGAAACTAGGTGTTTACAATCCCAAACTGAGAGACATATTTTGGCAATATGTGTCAGATTCTACTACAGTCACAGGCCTTGTTAAGGGGATCTGGGGTTAGTTGCTTTGGACAATAGCTGTAGCTGCATCACCCAACAGAGCCTAGAACCTGCAAAAGGAACACATTTGCCCTTCATGAGGCTTTTGGAGGTGCAAACAGAAGGATGACAAAAATGACCCAGCTGACCTTAGGTAAATAAAACACCGCCAAGTGAAGCCAAAGTATCCTTGTCTATAGGTTGGTGGCAAAACTTAAGCAAGGACCTCCCCAGATGTGTCTTTTCCTTCCTTTTCTCAGCCTCACAGTGTCTTTACCCTCACTGCTGTTTGACTACTGTCCACATATTTGGGTGACTCCATCTTACTACAGAGGGACAACGTCCTCTGCCCATCCCAAACCACAGCTGCTTTCCAGCTCAAATATTCCTCATCTTCCTGCCACCTTGTTCCCATGTAGGGGCCATGTGTGTGAAGTAATTGCCAAGGGTGAGAGAAAGGGCAACAAAGGTAAATAAATGTATGGAGATCATTGTCTCAGTGAGCCTGCAGGAAGCCTGAGGTGTGGTTGAACTAGTCTGGTAATGTTCCGCCCTTTGGCACTATTTTATGTGTACTCAGGGGAAGTAATCAGTAGTACAGTCATTTTTACATTTAGGTAGGGTATACAGATAATTTGTGAGTACAATAAATATTTTGTTTATACAGCACATGTGTTTGAGTACAGTTTTACCTACTTATGTGAAATGACTTTATTCTGCATGTGCTTCAAAATACGTGGCTTACTTTTTGCAATGCTTCTATAGATAAATAGTGTATGTTATGTGTTGGACACAAATATGGCAACACTTTGTATTGTTTTACATGCTGACAAATCGATTTGAATTTATTTGCAGCTAACCAAAGCACCATATCCAAAACCTGATCTTAATTACAGATATTCAATTTTGCATTTGCTAGAACAAATAGATAGTTTCTTACGTCAGAGATGAGTTTGGATGATAAAATATAAAATGAGATGCTGTACCTGCAACTTCTCCTGGGGTCTAGCCAAAGGATGCCCCAGCCACTGAGTTACCAGTTGGCTCCAGAACCCACACAGCAATGATAAACACCTTGGCAGCTGGGGAGGAAAGTACCTGGGCTCTGGGGGAATCTTCAGAGGCGGGGAAGGGAGTCAGCCTGAGCTCCTCCCACAAAGCTAGTTTTGCAGTCTGTCCTGCCTTTTTTTAAACTGTATAGACTGGGTTGTAACAATTCCTTCTCATTTCTCATCAACAGTCTTTTGAAAACTTAACCCAAAACATTTTACTAAGCTGAACTGATAGGACTTCAACTTCAGCTGTGAGAGGTTTTATTCTTGTTCAAGGCCTCATTCAGGCCAGTAGTGGAAATGCAGAAGCTTGGAAAGTGTTACAGGCCAAGGCCAAGGTGCCCGCGAGGGTCTTTGGTTAACTGCAGCTCAGAGGGAGAGGACAGATCCCTTGCCCATTTTTCTACCTTTCTTCTTTTCAGCTCACTTTCATGCCATGTGTCTCTACATGTCATCTGATTTACTGGATTTTATTATTCTTCCTAGGAAGATAATTTTCTGAGTAAAAAGGATTTGCCTCTTGGAAGGTTTTTATGCTTATTTAGTAACAACACAGGATGTAGTGCACTCTAGGTGCACAGTACCTCTACCTATTCAGAATCAGACCCAGCACAGGCAAATGCAGACAACCTCCTCATAAAAGAAATGCATCCATCAGATTTTGACAGCTTTGGTGCGGCAGCATGGACCTTCATGCACAATGAGAACATTCACAGCTTCCTTTGTACGTGGGAGTGAATGCACTCATCACTCATAAAAGTTCAAACTTTGTAGAAATCCTACTTAGCAAAATAGCTTATTGCTCCCACTCACCTTGCGGGAGTGAACTCCAACTGCGAAAGCCTTTCTTTCATGTAAAAGGCATTTCCCTTCATGAGTTTTCTATTTGATATCCTTTTGATTTCACAACATGTCTTTTCCTTCTCGTATTGTGAAATAGTAAATAAAAGCACTTAATTTCTTTCCTCTTTATGTTTTTTGTACTGTACACAAATTTCAGTTGTATCTCAGATCTGTCTCCCTCCAAACATTGAACTGTTTTCTGTCTCTTCATACCCAAGCGATGGATACTAATAGTTTCCAGAACCGCAGCATTTCTATTAGGCTTTTTAATCTTGATAGATGTTGGGGTTTTACTTTTTTTATTTTAATTGAAGGCACTTCTACCCAGAAAAAAGCTTGAAAATCCTCCATGCAATATCTGCTCAGTACTTACTGCTAGCCCTTATCTAGACAGATGGCTTTTTTATTAAGATCCATCTGACTTCAGGCAGGCACAATTAAAGGCTACAGCAGGAGAAATCAAGCTGAATTCACCTCTACACTATTTTTTTAATCAATTTTAAAGTATATGTGCAATTGTTAAAATACTTTATGTGAGACTAGCAGAATAAATAACAAATATAATAAGAACATTAAGATAATTTTAATTGTTAAATGTTTTCTATTAAAAGTCAGAACTGACTAACAGATTCTCTCATGCAAGAATATAAGGGCTGACTGATATTGATAACCCCTCTTTTCTTCCTCATAATACAGCAGATTTGTGTGCACATATAAATTTGTGTAGTTGTAGTCTTCCCTGCTAACATTTAGCAATGCATATATATACATCTGAATTAGTATAATAACTGAACACATTTTGAAGAGGTAACAGTATTTCATTTGAATGTAAATGTCTTGTTTTGAATAAGCGGTTATGTTATGGAGCTAAATCAGTCAGCTTAACAACAAAGGGCAGTATGTTGATGAATTATGTATGTTATCTGCATTTTCTGCCTGCTGATAATTGACAGGTATCATGGCACCTTCTACAAACTTCCTGTAATTATATGCCACATATCAAACACTGACTTATGTGTAATGGTCTTAAACACACACACACATACACACACATACACATATTGTTTTTATGTTTTATTTAAAGCTTACAGCATTTTAAAATTTTCTGTTTCTCTCGTTCTGGTTTCCAAGCTGCTTTGCCACTCAACCCATTCAACAAAATTAAATTAATAAGATTTCCTCACTGTTAGTTTGTCAAAGTCACTCATTCAAGTGTTTGTTCCATCCTTTTTATTTGTTTTGTTTTTAAAAAAATTAGCTAGGATAAACAAATACCAAAGCAAATTTACCTTGTAATTGTTTAAGAGAAATTACCTCCTGTTTGCATATTCGTAGTAAAAAAGGTGTCTCAGTCTTTGATATCAAGTTCCTGTCTTTACCGACAGGTATATTTTTGTCATTATGTAGCAGCTTCAGATAGGAACAGGTTAAAAAACCTAGTGTCTTAACACAGTTGATTAAATAGCTAGTTCCTTCTTGGTAGTATGTGTTTAATGCAGATTAACTCCACCATAATAAGTATACAGTAATTGGGTAGTTCCACAATTGGACTCATTAGATGCAATGCTTACTGATTAAATTTAACCACTACTGGGTATCTTAGCACATGATTCAGAATAACTTTTCTTTTAATTCAGTGTTCTGTTCCTTGGAAGGAAATTAATTTTGCTGAGAATTATTTTAATAAATCTGTGATAATAAAGCTATAATTAAAAAGAAGTCTTTTAGTTACCTTGAAGGGCTTTTTACTTATATTGCCTTAAATACCCCAAATTATATTTTAATCTAAAAACCTACATTCACTAAATGATAAGCCTGCTATATGTAAAAAAGCACCACTAGTATATGCTGTGGAAGAGTTTCTCACTCTCTATCATTGCATCTTTGACAGTACTCACTACCAGAGAAAGTGCATGAAACAAAGCCCCAGCGATTACAGAAAGTAATTGTGCAGAAAGAAAATTAGATAAATATCTCTTTTGTTCCCATTATTTTAGACTTGATTTGTCAGCTTCTTTTAAAACCAAAGCTTATATTCTTATCCTGTATCATTGACTAAGTGGGTTCTGAGGCTCATACCTTTGTGAAACAAGTGATCTGATACACTGTTTCTCACTTAATTAGAATAAATTAATAAAAATATTTCTAAAGCCCCTTTTGTCAAAAAACTTTCAAACTATGATACCGTGGGACTCTGGTAGAAGGTCACAGCCTGTGAGCCATCAGTGATGGCAAAGGCAAGGTAATGTACTACCACCAGCTAGTAACATCCCTGCTCTTACCAAAAGACAAAATTTCAGGAAGGGGGAAGAAATAACACTGTTTTTTCTCCATGATTTTTGGCAAAGATATCTGGATGTAGGACCTGTCTGGCTTGAGAGCTCTAACCACCTTGGTGCAGATAAAAAAGGTAGAAAGCAGAGCAGAGATCTTTTAGCAGTTGTTGGCAAAGGCTTATATGAACAATCATCAATGACCACATAAATCCAGTTTCCAAAGACTTAGCATTCATCTGAAGTAAGACCAAAATTCATAGGAACGTGTGGAGGCACTCTGCTATTGGGCTGAGTGCTAACTTCTCTATTTCTACCCCAGCATTGAGGCCCTGTAGCTGATTCTGCAGAAAAAAAATATTGCCTGAACTTTTTTTAAATGTGCCTTTAGGCAAAAAGTTATGAGGAACTGCAACCATGATTTAAATAGAAATTATCATGCTCCCTCTCCGGTTTTTATTTTACATTGCCACCAATGCACCTAATGCTTCTGAAGCAGGTTTTGTTTTCTATCTGCTGCTTACCCAGCTTAGCCTGAAGCGGCACAGATGTCTCCTAGAAGGCTATTGAGTTCAGCGGGAGAAGCTTTCCAGATAATCTCAGATGTATCTGCACTGCAGGAGGAATTCGGGAAAGCAAATCAGGCTGGAGTGCTTGGGGGACACAAGCCGTCCAGAGGCAGAGTGTCCCGGGGATATACAGCAACCACTCTCAGAGAGGAAGTGGCAAATCAAAGACATTTCCATAAGTTCGCTTATGGAGCCTCCTAAAACAAAGGTCAGGAGAGGGTTGGATTACTTTTGATAAAAACAAAATGTGAATGTCTTCAACTCTGTACCCTTGTGAGGAATAATCAAACAAACATTCAAAACAAAACAGACTCTGTGATCCCTTTTCATCTTTTAATGGTCTCCTCACCTGTCAATCTGCTTAGCATAGCCTAATTTGTTTAGGGCTAAATAATACACACCACTTTCTTCACAGGAGTGGTACCTATTTAGGCAAGTAATCTTATGAAATTAACAGGACTACTCCTTTAATTAAGGGGTTCAGGACGGGACCTTGGCAAAGACCTTTTCTTGCCTGTGAACATGCACATCAAAAGTGCTTACATAAGGGCTTATTATTATGTTAGAACAGTATTATCTGATTCTTTTCAGTGGAGGTGGGCCCTGTTACTTCCTATTGGAGCACTCACAGGCTCCAGCTCCCCAGCTTCCCATTATAATGCAGTCAGAAGAAAGAGTATTACGTACCCTCCTACCACAGGAACAGACCTGTCACATCATGGGCACAGATGGGTGCACTCCCAAGCACGTAGTGCAGGAAGAGGCACGGAGCCCTTAGGACGGGGGTGAAACGGCTGCCAGAGCGATTCCCTGGCCCCGGCACAGGGTGCTGGGAAGGGAAACAGCATGCAGCAGTCAGGGGTCTTCTGTGGGGCTGGGCAGCAGCAGTGAGCCCTAAGCAAGCATCCCCACTCCAGACATACTCAGTTTTCCTCATGGATTGCAAGCTATGGGGTTGCGGAGGTTCAGGCATGTTGGTCAGCCTCTGGAAAGGCATTAAATGAAGGAGCTACATTGCCAACCTATAGATGCTAAACTGAGCTTTCCCATGTAGGTGAGCTGCAGCTGGAGAGAACATCTGCCTGCTCCACGGACCCACACGCGGACAGTTCCCACACTGTCCTCTCAGCTGCAAGGATCTTCTGACAGGGCTTACTCCTCTATCATTTTGTGGGTAGGCCTTCAAAGGGAAAATTGAAAACACACTGGCCTATACTTGCCCCTAGCGAAGCAGCACATCATTTCTGCTTATTTTGGCACTTGAGTCTACCAACAAAAAAGTCCCACTGTGGCAAAACAGGCTGTCATTCTCATAGCAAGCTGACTTGATTAATATAGTTGCAAAGCTTGTTTTGCAATTCAAACCTTGTCAAACCAAATCCAAAGTTATTTTCCTGGATAAATCCAATTACAATGTAAATACTGAATTAGAATATATTTTATGTAATTACCAAGCAATTCTGCAAAAAGGCTCTTAAAGTAGGCTAAACGGCCTCTCTTGCCCTGCCAGCCCTCCTTGACCCGCCAGCAGCACCTTTCTGGAGCAGGGCTGTGCTTAGCAGAGGAGGTGGGAGGTCAACCTACATGTGCAAAGCCCCCAGCTTCAGGCTGGCTTGCAAGCAGCGGTGCTCCACTCAGCCCTGGTGCTGCTTCGGTGGGAGAAAGGATTCCTTACAAGCTGGCGCCTAATGGAAATGGACACCTCTCCTATCCCCTGTTTTTCATTTGAGGTCCTCTCCTAGCTAGATACGCTTCTGTCAGATCAGTCAAGGCATCAGCAGGCTTTGCTCTGTGTTGTTACAAAGACAGCGATACTTTAAATCATGATAGTAATTTGTTGTATGCTTCTATTTAATTTTTAAAAAAGAAACCAAATTAACATTTTTCATCTGCGGAATAATGTCCATAGGCAAGTGTTGTTGGAAGCTTCGTCTTCCTGTAAAGCTGGCAGACATGTCATCAGCATTACAAATTCTGAGAAGTTTGAAGACAAAATGCCAAATGTTTTTAACAACTGCTTTTTTGATTAGCTAGCAACCTTGATGTCTGTAGTAGCTCTGGGTTTGTAGGGTCTGATTTTTAAGTGAGTGGCAGCTTGAAGGGCTTAAATAATTCATAACAGTCCCCTCAGTTTTTTTTTTCCCCCAATTAAAATCACGGGGTACCAGGCCAAGGTGAGGGTCTCGCGAATAACAATTGCCACAAATGGTCCTTCCAAAACAACTGGGTTGTGCACCGGAGGGAGTATGTGTTCAGCACAGCAGGTGGAAACATTTTTGAGGAAAGCTTTTTTCCATCTAAAAAATAACAGTCGGTTCAACTGAATGTTTCCCAGGAATGTCACAGTTTTGACAACAGCAACAACACCACAGAAATGTGAACGGTCTCCCTGGGCCAGGATGGATTTTGCGGGATGAGAAGAGAGGGGATGCCCCTGCACCAGTCAGATGCATCAGGAACAAAAGTGTTTTCCCCCCTCCCCAGCCAACATCCAGACTGCAGAGCCACGCTCTGCCCTTCTTGCTTTGCTGCTAGAGATGCTCAACTTCTGAGAAATACTGGAGAGCTGTCTGGGCTGTGCTGCAGGAGAGAGGCTCCAGCTGTCCGCACTGGCTTCGCAGGTGGGTGCTGAGGCCAAAGACCCTGCGGGGCAGTGAGGCCGATCCGCTTTCATCCCCCATGCCAGGAAATACCAGTGCTTCTGCAGAGCTGGTCATTGCAGGATCATCTCACTTCTCTTTTCTCCTTTGATTGGAAAGTGCAGTTTTACACTTTCTCTTTAAAATACAAAAGGAATTATCTGGTGCCAATGTAGAAATAAAAGACATTTTGGATTTTTTCATAGACAAAGTTGTTGTTTTCCAGCCACACTCAGCAGGACAAAAACATTGACAGGCCATTGACAAGGTGGAGGACTTTCTGGAATTCTCCAGCCAAGGACTGTCTCCCCATTGCATTTTTAGTGCTATACTTCACTTTAACAAAACAGAGAGAAAAAGAAACAAGCTCCCTATCTCCAAAATGTTTCCACCCACACCAATAAATGTCCTTGTGCTGATGGTGTTAGACTAGGAATTTATGTATCATTATATTTCAAAGATGCACTTTAAGTATTTACATGTTACAACTTCCTGAGTAATACAGACTGTACTTGTCTAGAGCTGTTTCTACAGTAGTTTTTTTCAACACTACTAAGTTGTAGCACCCATTTAGGATCAGGTGTGCTTGTCTTAGGTGTTGTAAGCACTATCCTCTAACAACATTGCAAATTAATTAGAGAAGCTAATATACTCTGTTCTAAGAGGAAAAAAAAGATATTTGCTTTTCTCTGCATCACTGAAATATGAGACCCACCCTAAACACTCCTTTAATAAGTACATTGTTTAAATATAGATGTTCTGGTCTGAATCATTTTAACGTACAGAGGTTCAGTTTTAGTGTATCAGCTTAACAACATTTCAGCAGCAAGATCTGGTCTAAATCACCAGGTAATTTCCATTTGTGAACCATCAATCACTTTCACGACACCTAAGGCACAGAAAAACTTCTTAAAGTTGGGGGTTTTTTGAGAGAAAAGTTCTTGACTTGGGATGAGTCATGGAGAGTACTGAGAGAAGATCCAACGGACAATAGATATAATTATTCTCCTAAGGTTTGGCTTTTGACTTTTCATTTTTTCTCCCAATAGGAGCAAAAAAGAGAGGCCTGAATAATTCCCCCCTTTATTTACTGCTCAACACCAGATCTGTTGGGAAGGAAACTGGAATTTTGTAAATAAAATAAAGTAAAATAAATAAAAATATGCAAAATCTGATTGTGCATAAACCCAGTGTTGAACTGGTGCACAAGCTAGCGTTGGAAGAACTTTTGACATCTTTCCTATGACCCATTGTCATTAAAAAGTTTTCCTGTTTAATAAACAGGTGGTGGTCAGTGTGCACTGAATTCCAGTCCCACTTTACCTTTGGGTGTTGAAACAACGTAGATATCAAGCCATGTACGTTGCTCCATACCTTACAGTGCTAAAGTGTCTCAGTGTCTTTTGTCTTTCTTGCCTATATGTATACATTTAAGAAACAGTTATATGCTCCTTCCTTCAAGTTCAGAAGGTCACCAATATCCACCTAGCTGTGCAATCACAGCAGTAAATTAACAAGTGAGATTGATCTGTTTGGTGTATATGAGAAACACGTACTCTATTGCTCCAAACAGAAATATTTTAATACTACATTTCTCACTTCATCACTTGGTGTTACCTTTCTGGAGTCCTGCTTTGCCAGAAAAATGGTGGGATGGAGAGTGAGGTGTCCAGGGACCATGGACTTCTCCTAAAAACCAAGTACACAAACGGTTCATTCTGGAGAAACAGAGAGCACCTATCTGCACTTACAAACCAAGGATCTGAGTTCACGCGCTGTGGTGGTCTGCTAGGGCTTGCACGGTGCGCAGTGTCTGGCTGTATCCCAGCCCACACAGTAATCAGTCAGGGGAGAACAAGATTGGGCATCTTTGTCCTGTTTCTTACAGGGAATTTAAACCCTATTGTTGCACTTTTTAGGCTCTTGCAAGCTGCATAGCATGCTATTAGAATAAGCAGTTATATTTCTTCCCTAGTGTCATGTTTCTTTGCATAAATACAAAAATCAGGTGCCATATATATTGCAGCGCTGGTTTAAATTTGCACTGTAATTGCCTAAGCAAATTACAGTGCATGAATAAGCAGGAGGCAAATGGAGAGAGGACTCCTCACCTGGATTAAAGTTTTCCATTACCTGTGTGATATCTTTATCCCTGTGCTTGCCTTAGAATGGATCTTGCTGACCCAAGAGCATGACGCTGAATTATTTGGCACTATCAGTTTGCCGGGGTCCCCACATCACTGGCTATGTGGGAGCACTGGAAGACAAGAAGCAGCTGACTACATCTGTGACTGAAAGCACCAGCTCTCTCCATTTCCACCCTATGTATTCATCTCAATCTGCACGTGTTGAATTCACAGTTTTCACCTCCCAGCACTTATAACTGTGACAACAGAGGTAAAGAAACTACCAGGACTACTAATTTCTTAAGCAGAGGTGGGAAGATATCCTACCTGAAAATAAGATGGTCTACAAATCACCTCTGTTATTGGGCAAGGAGCAGAAAAGTTGGGAAGAGGGGTTTGGGGAAGAGAGATTGGAGCTATGCAGAATGCTTCAGTTCTTCTACTGCCACTTGGTCATTTCTGAGTTTTATAGCAATAACAACAGTCTTGGGGCTACACCTGAAGGTGGGTAACTCTCCCAGAAAATAACTGCAGTTTGGGTGGCATCTCTAAAAAGACTTCCAGCTAATTTTAACCCCATGTTTATGCCACTGTAAGCCATGTTGGCTGATACTATATTGGTGTCACCGATAATGACACCAATGTTCATATCACAGAAAAGAGGCCTTGAATAATGATTCAATATTTCCCCTTACAGTGTTTTCAAAATTATTTTCAGCAGCATTTTACCTGTTTAAGTGCACTGTTTTACATCTCTCCAGAGCTGCATCAATAAAGACCTAATGTTCTACCTCTCCAAATGCCTCTCAGACATCAAAAAAATTATAATATATATCACAAATAGGGAATTTCTAATGTTCTCTCTTGTCACTGGTTCACTCTCACTCCAACAAACATTAATCTCTGTTACTCTCTTGACACTGTTCTGTTATGGGGTTTAAAGTGCGCCTGTTACTTCACTGTGTAGGGATAGATTAAAAAGAGACTAAGGGCAGGAATAATAGCTCTGTAGTGAAAATAAACACATCCTTGCATGCAGGCAGAGTCAGGATTAGCAGCCACACTGCAGAAGGCAGCTTACGCAGCTGGGCTCACGCTGAGATCCTTTGCACGATCAGTATCAAAGCATTCACAACTCTGCCCAAAGTTTCGCATTTTATTTCATTTCTCAAGCCTCACATTTTTTTTGTTGGATTCAGCAACAAAACTTAAAGGTGGGAATGGGGGAGCCCGGAGGACCCGTAACGTTGTCACAGAAACTGAGGAAGCGACTAAAGCGGATACGCAGGTGAGGGAGCGAGACTGAAGAGTTGGTGGAGCAGCCAGGAAAGGAACAGTAAGAAAAATTCCAGAGACATAGCCAGAGAGATGGGTGGGGAGCAATGAAGGGGAGAAAGAGAGGTAACACCAAGCAGGCAGATCTAGAAACCATTTGGTCTCAAATGTGCTCTGACACCCTCACTAAGATAAGCAGCCTGGTTCAGATGGCTGACTATATGCCTAGGAACGCCCAAGGTATTCTCACCATATGGTACACACAGTCCTAACGAAAGCCTAGGGCAGTTTGTTATTAGCTCACTCCTGTAAAATGTACAGGATGCACACTGGCAAATTAATATTGCACCCTGAAGTTGGAGAATTTTCTGACTTTTAGTGTTTGGTCTCTCAATCCCAACTTTTACTTCATGCACTATACATTCAAACACATCTAAGGAAAGTTTAAGTGAAACTACTACAACTTACTGAAAAGTCATATTCTCAGGTTGTCATCGGAGTGCCATGTTAATTCTTTGACTTGCTTAGAAAACTAGAAATGTGTTAAAAATGCGTTCAGAGTTAATTAGATATGGTATTCCTGTTATAAGGGACAAACCTCAGATCGATGTGCACATATGAAAATACCAAACATGGTATCTTTTAAAATTTTTCTTTTTTAGAAAAATCCTCTTAAATGTGTTTCTTTTATCCCATCACTTGGCATGGTTAGCAATCACTGGTAGGCAGTATGCTATGCTGTTTCTTATTTCCCTTAAGAAAAAAAAAAAAAGGATCAAGGCCACCCATGTCTAACGGGGTTTTTTACAAAAGCACTTTTGAGGAGCGACGCTGATCTCTCAACCCATGCTCTCCCACACTCTCCCTGCTTTTCCTGCTGTGAATGTTCTTCCAAATGGTTAGGCTGGCTCTCCTCAGTGCGTCATTTGTTATCCCAGGTCTCTCCATAAATAATAGGCAACAGAGTGTAAAGTGCATAGGTTGCAAAGTGACTCCTCTTCCTTTATTAGTTACAGATGCAAGCAAGGAAAACCAGAGTCTTCCATATTAAAGCCTATACCTTCAGCAGAGCTATTCCCATAAAATCTCCTCTCAGTCTCAGGCAAGAAGGTCAACTATTGACCAGGAAATATCAAAGCAAAGTCCACACATGAAAGAAATTCAGTTTCCTGGTCCAGCCAGCTCAGCACGACTGTCTTTAGGAGGCATACCCACAAGCTCAGACCTTGTTCCTCAGCCAATCCTGAGCAGATCCCACTCTGGGAAGCCACCTTCCATTTCCCCAGGTAAGAGGGTAAATACGTTCTCCTCTTCATGAGTTTGGCAGAAAGACTCTCCGATTAGCCACTAAAGCAATACCTCTTGACCAAGAACAGTCTATTCTCTTTTTTTCTTTTGTAACTGGCTAGTTACAGATACAAGTCTGCAGGCAGACTGGATACCACACATGTGGTGATAACAATACTACCCAGCCACCATCCTGCTGGATCCCTCCAGTCCCTTCACCATGTAAGCCCAAAGTTATGGCCACCAGCACCAACCAAACAGGAAAAAAACAGTATCTGACGGTTCACTAAATTATGTGGTGAAACAGCAATAGGATTTTACATGTGAATAAACTTTAATCAAGTGTATAATTGCTGATTTATGACCTCTATCTAAACCACACCTCCTGAAAACTTAATCTAGGAAGGTCATGAAACCAAAAAGAAAACCCACTAATCTTGTACTGGCTTACCTTTGGGACCACCTTATGCCTTCAGCCACAGTCCCTTACCCACACTTGTGGGTAACTTGTGGGAACTCTTGTCATAGCCCTGATTGAGTTCCTCTCTGTGAGTAAGTCACAGGACTGATGTACTGGATCCACCTTTTAGATCTTATTTGCTTTCAAGCCAGTTCAGCTGGAGTTGCATCAACAGTGTCTAAGCCTTCATGTGCCGCCGTGGACCTTCCTCAGGTGCAGGTGCCCTCTCTGGGGATTATGGGATTATGCAGTCAATGACATAGCCATTCCAGTTCCCAGTTTAACTCTCTGAGGACTACGTGATAGGTAGAGCATTTAAAGCCTTCACAAACAAACTTTTTCCCATGCGGTCACCCATTTCACTTAGAGGTAAAAAAACAAGAGAGGTAAGCACTGGGCAAAAAATAGTAAATGTCTTTTTTGGGATCCTCGGTACATCTGGGCAGTACAAGTCTTTCTGCTCCCCCATATTTGTGCTCACTCTTCCAGTCTGGTCATGGTGAGAACTTCTTCCCCTTTACTGGGTATTGCCATTCTCCTTCCTCTTTTAAACTGGCTCGCCAAGAGTTGTTAGTAGTCTGTAGTTAGCTGGTATGCTTCATTGCCCAGCTCTATTGGTTAGTACTCTTAAAGGAATATCTCAGTTTCTCAGACAGTCTCCCTTTCCTGACATAAAACGGACAATTCAGGTTGCACTGAAAGTGGTGGGGAGATTGTAGAATGGAATGCATGCACATTGCAGTTTTCCCTGGCTAGCCCTAGCCAGGGCTCCCTTTGCAGCCTGGGTTAGAGCCAAGTGTGTTGCCTTGCCCAATATGCAGCAAACAAAAACTGCTCAGAGAACAATCATCTGGCAGGCAGTGTGTATTCTTTGTATCACCTTTGAGGAATGTGAAACTGTGTCTACATAATTAAGGAAACCATGGCACATTCAGTTTTATTCTGGCCCTACATCCATGTTTACCTATTTTATATCTTAAAAAATAATTATGACTACATGTTCTATTCACTGATGTATTTGTTTTGTTTTATCAAACCTGTTTTTCTTGTTACAACAGCATGTGATCCATCAACTATTTAATACAATTAAGAAAAAAATCCAGTAACTCTGCAAGTAAGGCTGTGCACACATTCCAAAGCTGTGGTAATATCACAAGTCATGAGAGCTTTGCGTTTTTGAGAGAGTATCATTTTGTCAGAATGACTGGGGGTGGGTTAAAAATCAGTTTTGTAGGGTTTTTTGGACACAGCTTTTGTTTCCCTTGCCTGCATTTTTAAGTCAGGAAGGAAGCTTCCTAGTGCCAAATGCTGCATCTAAACACACAACTAATTATACCAGAGACAAGCAGTGCTACCGCTGATAGGAAGAACAAATTCTGAGAATGAACATTTCCAGGATCACCCCAGCATGTGCATTTTGACAGCCTGATGGTATTTAAACTGCTTAGTCCAGAAACTTCCTTCCCAAAGTTCCCTTATTAGATGATTTGAAGTGACTGTTTCACTTGATTAAAGATCTCCTCTTTGCTTCCCAATACAGTATGGAGCAAGGAAATTCGACCCCCTCATGCTGACCTCCAAGGTGCAGCTTTCCTGACTTGCAGTGCTGATGGATTTCCAAAATAAACGTATGTGCCATCTCATCCTAAGGTCTCTTGCATATCTGATGGATCAAGAGATATATTTCAGTGGTTTTATCTCTGCTGAATGCATTCAGGATAGTACCTGCATAATAATTTCAAGGTCTACCATTTGTTGTTTAAATTGATGAGGCCTTATTTAAGGTTGTGTTTCAAAAGTACATAACACTTCAGTGGTTTTGTCTCCTTTCCTTCCTGGCCTTTGCATGCCAGGCATTTTTGTCTGCTTTTCCTGCTGGCTATTGCATGCCAACTAACTTATTGCTATGGCACAGAATATACCCCATCTGTCACAAGCATTTTTTAACAGAGTCTAAGCTGAATGTTGAATGAAGCCATGCCTTATGTAGAGCAGTTTTAATTATTCTTCAGTCTGTGGAAGAGGGGAGCAGGGCCAAGATGAGGAGGACTGGGTTGTCAGGAAGATAGCTGGAGGGAATCAGAATATATCATTACCTAAGGGAATGGTATCCTCAGTCTTCATCTACTTTAATTCTCTCACCAGACACATCAAATGACAATGCTGTAGGGCTTAAAAAAATTGGGGCAAAGCTGGGGCAGCGGGTGGCTGATAATGACAGCGTGTCTAAATGTCTGAGTGGCAGACAAGTGGAGAGAAAGAAGTTTGTGGGAAGGGGTAGCTAAGGTGGAGTGATAACGTATTTGGTTTTTACCTGCTTTCTTTCCTGAGTGGGACTAGCAGCTGGTTAACCTGGCTAGCTCTACATGAGCTTCACAATGGTGTTTATTAATTTTTTAGCTAAGAAAATAGAAATTTGGAGTCATCTCAGCTTGCCCACAACTGATTGTTATTGCATGGAGCACAAGAATGAATGACTTAAATGACTTTTGCTTTACTGGCAGAAGCAAGAGGCAGCCACAGTCTGATTTCTTTCCACACCTCCTACAAGCAACCCAAGTTCAGAGTCCGCTGCAGATGGAATTACTCAAGGTAAAGGAAGAGCTCTCCAAGAACGGATGTAGCTGCAGTTCTGCCAGGCTCTCCTTCCTATGAAAAAACATGTCTATTTCATGTCTGTCTCATTATTTACACATGGAAATCTATTTGCTACTCCCTAGGCAAATCTGACTTGTTCCTCTAGCTCATTCAGCTCTCGTGGCACATGCATATACACTTGGCACAATAGGCGCAAGTAACTTGCAGAATGCCTGCAGATCCCACCCTGAGCCCTGTGAGGCCAGGAGGTGCTGGTTCACCTAGCACAGCTAGGAGCCCTGGCACTTCCCACTGATTTCCATGGGAGATGATGTCTCTCATCAGCCCAGGACTTCCCTTCCCTGCCCAGATTTGGCAATTACGATGAGCTGGCAAGTGAGGGGTAGTATAGTGCTACTCCATCACTTTAGCATAGAAGACAACTCCTGACTCAAAAAGCTTTTCCATTTCCAGTGAAAGAGAGCAGATGGAAAGGTGAGGAGTGTGCACATGGCAGGATGGGGTTGGTCTTACTCAGCTGAGTGTATTTAAAAGTTAGGCTTTTAGCTGGGGTAGTCATAAGCCTCCACCTATAGACATAGAAGAGAAACAGGCACTTCCAGAGATACATTCATGCCATCTGAGACAGATATCTAAAGAACCTCTGGCAGGTGATTCATCATATCTAGCACTTTCTCCACAGACTAGAGAGGGAGTATAGATAACTGGGTGTCTAACCTTCAGATGGCAAAAATTAGGTGAGATGAGTTCAATGCAATATAGATAAAAATAAACATGGGCATGAGAATTTCTTTTGGATACCATCCCCTAGATGTTCTTCTACAAAGTTAATATTGTTGATTTTTTCTTTTTTCATGTGAACTATTATCAGAAGCCAAATATTATTTAGTAGCAGAACAGGTCAAACCGGCTATTATAGATCTGCCTGTTGATTAGCAGCAGTTTTGTTACCACATAAGAAAACTAATGCACCATTCTCATCCTGTACCATGGTAGCCTTTCAATCAAAGTCTATCCCATATAGCATAGAGCCCATGACATCCCAGGGGAAGATACTCAAATGTTTCTGTCTTCCAATCCCTGCTGTTTAAGCAGACAACAAATAATTGCTCAGATGTAAAGGTGGCTGGCCATATATAAATATACAGTGTCTAGTATATATACTCAAACTTACCCACCACTCCAGATTTCCAAATTATTTATCTGTGATGGTAGTCAGCAAGAAATTCCTTGCCAAGAAACTGTTTGTAAAAAGCTCACCACCATAGTCCTAATTCCTGCTCTCTTGGTTACAGATCAGGTGACATTGCATCTATTCTCTGAATAGGTGCAAGAACACACACAAAGATCTGTGTTTCTTTCCTGTCTAGGACCACAATGAACTAATGTCATGCAAAGACCAAAAAGCAAAACAAAAAGCAAAATGACATATTCTTCCCTGAACGCCTTACTCTCTTACTATAAAAAAAAGAGACAATAAGCAGGCACAGAGGGGAGTACAAGAAAAATGGCAGTAACAGACAGCTTGTCAAGCAGTACACATTGCACATCTGCAGCCTGGCTTATTCAGGCTGCTGCAAACGTCATGGAAGAAAAGACCTTGATGGAGGCAAGCTGGCATTCTGCAGAGGCTTGCAGAGGGCTCCAGAGCACCAGGGAAACATGGGCTTTCTCAAAGCCAAACATGAAGTTCTCTACTTCTTCAGAGAAAGGAGTAGGTTCAGCAGGGTAATTTGAAAATGGCGTCTTTTGTTGCCCAGAGTAAGACTGTCAATTCTCAGCAAAGGACAGAATTTAAAACATATCCTTCTCTCCTTGGCAGCGCTATTGCCCAGCTTTGGCAGCTCCCCACTCAGCTGCCTTCCACAAATCCTACTCCAAGGTGCCAAATTTCCAGCATACCCATGGATCAGATTTGGATATTAGAAATTCCATGGGATGCCTACAACTCAGGAACTATGACCTTCAGCATTATAATGGCCAAATATCTTTTTGGCTACAGACCAAAGACACTGAAGGGGTTCATAGAAAGAGAAATAGAGAGGCTGCTCACATGCATTTTAGCTAGCAATAGGACATCTCTTTCTAGGCTGCCTCAGATCTTGCCCTGCCTGTTTCCAATCTGCAGCACACTGGATGCTCAGTCCACCCCTTTCCAAAGAAAAGACAAGACTCTGGTCTTACAACAAGATCCATAGGGCAGGTGCTACATTAAGAACAAGGGCCAAAGGTACACAGAATTCAAACAAGCTGTACTGCTGAGTGCAACGGACCCTGGAGGATTCCCTTACAGGAGATCATAGCTGAAACAGGGCAGTTTATGTTTGGAAAGGAAAGGCATTAGGACTAGACTGTCTGCTTTCCATTACCCCATACTAGCAGCATGGTGGGGAGAAACTGTAGCTCGTCACCTTACCTCATTAGCCCTACCTGCTCACCTCCTGTCCTCCATGACGTAGAGGCATTGGTGGCTCAGACTGGAGGAGTGGGACCAAGGTGCTAGTGGCTGATAAGGGGCCTGTATGCTTTTTGCAGATTTGGTGCAAGGGTTTATTTGCTTCCAGTCCCGTTTAATATTCAAACTTTGCAGTAATCAGAGAGCATGGAAATATTGGTAAGAAGCAAACAAAAAGGCCACAAACACTTCTTTCATATTCAGACATACATTTGTACATCTCCTCATTCCCTTTACCCTGTCTTTAGGTATGTATTGCTCAGCAGTAACATCTATCTGATTTATTTATTTATTTACTTACATGCTTGGATTTATATCTGGCAGGGGTCCATATTGCCCAGTTCAAGACAAAAGGCAGGAAAACATGAGGTTCTGTTTAAAATACAACTTGTAAGTCACCCACAGAGTGGGAAAGGATTTGATACGAAGTTACTCTGTTCAGTCCTTCATTCCCAAATGGAGACAAGCTGTTAAATCAAGCAAACCCATTGTATATCCACAATAACTGGAAGCAAATAATATTATCAGTTTCCAAAATGAGAAAACATGTTTTCAAGAGAGCCATAATGCACAGACCCGAGCATTAGTCTAGGTCCCAAATAAGTTTGGTATTCAGGACTTTGGTGACCTGTGAGTGGCTGCTAGCACTGACTGTGCCTGATGGGAGTTGCATCCTTCTGTCTCAGCCTATCACCCTGTAAAGGTGGTGCTTGATCAGCCACTGTCTCTGTGGCAGAGTGACCCAAGGCTGCTGTTCGAGGGCAGAATATGATGCATTGTATCTTAACCTCAGTGTCTGAGGGATTTCCACATTACTAGTCCCTTCTGCCTTTTGTCTTTGCAGTGAAATGAAATACATATTCCAGTAATTAAAAAAATACATCCTTAGAGCATTCACATGTGCATTTTTCATTCCACATTGCACAGTCAAATCTGCAGAGCCAGCCCTTTCTGTTAAAAATGGGTGTTAAAGACTTAGAAAAGCGTATAATTTTCCGAAGCCATAGACCAAAGAGCCAGTAGACCAAGGTCTGCAAGACGAGAACCTCTTCAGGGCACATGTACTAACTTACTCAGGAATGAGAAAACTCTGTTTTATCCTGTTGTTCTTTGGTTTGCACAGAATAAACATTCCAGACTGATAGACAAAGGCCCATTTCTGGCTTAGGGGACTAGGGACTGTATTGTGTTTTGTTTGGTCCTAGACCTGAAAACAAAAGACAAAAGACTTCAATTAGGGATATTACTCATTTTCTGAGCAGTAGCAAAAGCAATCTACACTCTAAAAATGGCATTCAGGTGTATTCCACTTCTTCAGGAGAAGTGTAGGTACTCAGTCTTGTGCTGCAATATATTCCCTCCTTATTTGTGCTAGCACCAGAGTTTGCTGGGCTGCACTGTCAGCCAGGGTGGAGGGCTGACATGGCTTAAATCCCTCCTGGTCCCTTTTCTGTCAGACCACACAGACTTAGCGATGAGCCTCTTCGCTTTCTGGAGGGCTTCAATGAAAGGACAATTCATTCACTGGCTGCTGGCCCTCAGCCCTGGATTTGGTCATCCAGTTGGGCCAGATTCTCCCCTTGGGCATGGCCTAACGTGGTCACACAATGCCTTCAGTGGCAATCCTGCCCGCTGAGCTGAGAGCACAATTTAGCTGTTAAAGCTGACACAAATCCTGATGCAAAGTCTTTCCTTTGTTCTTTGTTATCTCAGAAATAATTTCAGCCACCCTTGCAGCTGTTATTTTTATCCAACAACAACAACACTTTTGCGGTCTTCACAAAAAATTAATATCTGCCAAAAACCTCTGCTTAAAATAGCACCGTACAGCATTTAAAGTATCATTTCTCTTGCATTACCACTTCTACACATCACAATTAACTCCATGGGTTGCCTTTTTGTGTGTTGATTTAGGTAGTTGTGTTTCCTGTTGCAGAGGTGAAAATAACACATACCTTTTTTAAAACTACTCTCCAACTTCCCGTGGACAAAACTGTGTCCCAAATGACACAGGACCAGGCTCTCATTCCTTTTCTGGCATTGAAGAATATTTTACTGTGCAAGTTTTCCTACTGGATCAGTGAAACTAGCTGTGGAATAAGGTACCACTTGCAAATAGTGAGGATACCGACATTTAACCCTTCATTACAGCAGTGCCTCTGTAACTGTAGCCATGTACCAAAACAAATACATTGCCTAGGATAATGTCAACAAAAAACCTAAACAAATTAGCAAACAAACAATAAATTTTCCCTCATGATTAACTGCATGCTCTTACCTTTAAATGGGCAACAAGCTATATATGAATTCTTGGATTAGTATTTTCCAGATACAACATCTTTTATGTCTCTATTTTATATAATTATTTAATTAAATATTTAACTTTTTAAAATTATTATGCAGAAAATTAAAGTCTGTTTATATGCTCTGCTCGTCCAAGACATTTAAAATATTGTCAAGATTTGGGGAAAATCGGTGAAAAGTTAGGGAATATTGAAGTTTTGAATGAGGTATTACCAATTTCTGAAGATTGTACACACACACATATTTAGGCTCATGGTAATGTAGAATATCTTGTTCTAGGGCATCACCATGGTTCAGATGTATTATCCTTGCCTCATTCAAATGACATTTTTGGTTGCTGATGATCTGTGCTGGCAAAGAAGGGGGCTGGAAGATCAGTAATCCTATGTAGCTACTGGAAACACTCTGCAGGCTGCACAGCGTTCTGAACTCCTCGCTGCTCACACCTGGAGGGCCTCACTGTGGCAGATACCGCACAGGAACCCATAGGGACGGCCAGGGCATTTAAGCAACAAAAGCAGCGAGAGAGAAGTTGTATGCAGAGAAAGGAAGGCAAAAGGACATTCTCACAGCTGTTGGCTTGTATGTCCGTGACCAGCTTGGAAAAAAACAGCCCAGCCATTGAACATAAGCCTGAATTTGACAAGGAGTACCCCAAGACTTTTCTCATTCATAATGATATGCCTCAGATTTTGAAGGAGTAGAGATTTTATATTCTACTAAAAATTTTCTGCATGTAAAGTAAGTCTGTTGGAAACAGATGATCAGTTCTTAAATTTCAAAAGGGCTTTGGGACTATTACAAAGCTCTTCTTCAAGTACAAGTCAGTTCCTTGCCCATGTTATTGATGGGAGCAGAACTGCTTACTGCATGTACTTAAGCCAGTGGGCTTTTGCTTAAGAAGAATAGAAAGTGTGATGCACAATGAGAAGCATGGGAGTCCTTTGCTTTAGTAGTCACTCATTTGCCCTGTCCTGAAGGTGCTTTCATTCTAGGATGTTTCAGGGAATGGAAAGACACGGACTTTATTCTTGATGGTCAGGATGACCATTTGGGCTTTTTATCTCTGAAAAAGTTAAAAAAACAAAACAAAACCAGAATTCTTGGAACAAGATTAAGCTCATGGTACATAAGCTTATACTTAGAGGACATAACATTTTTCACTACAAAATTATGGACAAAACCAGAAACACTTTTGCAAAAACACTTTATGGACATCATAGAAAAACCAAGTAGTAGGGAGTTGAAAGACAGTGATAAAATATCTTGACATTTAAAAAAGATCACTTTATGATCACATTTTGCTTTCTGGGCTTCTAAGTCTGCCCTGCCTTTTCCCTTTCTGTCAGCTGGACTGTAATCTATTCAAGACAAGAAGAATATGTATTATGATTCAGGATGAACTCTATTCATAGTAATTAACAATGGAACAGAAGGTACCACTGAAGGGGGAGATTTCCTCACTAGGATGTGTCTTTAGCAGGAATTGTGTGTTTCTCTTCAGGAGTACCATTGTACAGAGAAAGATGAGACTTGAGAGCAAGCCTGGCATCTAGCACTAAATCTTAAGTGCAGAAGATAGGCAGCTTTGCTGCACAGACCTCCGCAGCATGCAGCCTGGCAAAGCAGCATTTACTACACGGATCAGGAAAGGAGGTGTAATAGTGATGACTGTATACTACTAACCCAAGTTGCAGTTGAAAGTTGGTTATAATAAAGGCAGAAATCCCTTCACCTCACCTAGCTGTATAAAAACCAGGCATCCCATCCAAACTAGTCATCTTGACTCTTTCCCTGTTCTCAGTGGTGAGAGGCAAACGCTTCAGGGGGTGATTTATCCTTCCTCTCATGGGTGCATGCCCTAGGACAACTTCACTCACCTTCTGAAAGAAATTTTGAGTAGAGACGGGTTATGGTATTAACACCATGTCTTTTCCAGAGATTTTAGCAATTCCCAATTAAAAATGGCAGCACTGCAACTGTAGTGGAAGCATCTGTGAGAATGCTGAAGGAAAACAATATTTTTGGCTACTAGTCACATGAACCTGCTTTGGGATGTTGTAGGAGACATGATAATGAAAATGCCAGTGGTTTCCAGAGGCCAGTCTGTACCCACATTCCCTCTTGGACTAGCCAAAAGGGAGCTGTGCTGGCAGTAGGAACAGCAAGCTATTTTTGCCACACAGCATGAAAGGGCAGGATGACAAATCTCCAGCTAGCTACAGAAATTAACATTCTCCATTAACGGAGCGGATGGCAACACAACAGACATAGCAAATTTGCCAAAGAATTCATTATAGTGGATTACTGTGGTGTGGATTGCACTGTTGTATAACAATCTCTTTGTTAGGTGTAAGCTGCACATCCCTACATGAGAGGTTTGATCAAATGTTTCATCGTTTTAAATTTTCATCTAAAGATGAGATTGCAATATAGATGTAAATATTGCCTTTTGTTTCGGAAAAAAGCACCTAGCTCTTAAAAGAGGGGGCATATTGCCTCCTCTGCCATCAATGCATAGAAGTTGCACTACAAGGGAATTCCTAGTGAGGTTCTTTTTGCATGCACCAGCCATATTTTCTTCTTAGATGTATCTATTAACCTGGGTTTGCTCCACTGAAGTCAGTGAAATAATTCCAGCTCTTCACTGGTGCAGAGGACATCAGTATCTGCTGGCTGTGACATTAGCCTTCACATTGCTTGTTCAAGCAAGTCCTACATAGTTAAGTAGGTTTTTTATACAGAACAAACTACACTGCAGAGGTGGGTGGTGGCTCTGCAGTTAAAGCTCCAGCACTGCTTTAAGGCCACTTCATGCTACTGTTTAGGAGATTTAAGGGATAAACATCTGTACTAAGCCTGTAGGTCCGGATGACTCAGACTGGGAGACTCAGGAGCCCAAGGGCTGGCTTTATCGTCCCTTTTTGTACACAGTGTGTGGGCACAGCGGGAGCGAACCCCTGGACGAACAGAGATCTCTTCACACCATAACCATAGACAAAACTTAGAGCTGCCCTGAATGAAGTGCACAGTTAGTACCTGGACTACAAAATCCTCTCTAGAAAATGTAATTCTATTCTGCCGTGTAACCTAAATCTGCAATATAAATGCAAAGGGAACAGTTTAGTGTAAATGTGTCTTTACATAAGTATGTATCTGGGCATGGTTCAGTTTTAATATACTATTGATATAAGCACCAATATGAAACAAAAACTGGCATCTGGTGACCCCATAATTTCAGAGATGCTATTATCAGAACAAGAGAGGTTATTTGGAGAGCTTCAAAGAATCTTTCCTGTTCCAGAATCAGATCTCTTGCTGATATCTTAGTTCCTCCTCTGAATAATAATGCTGAAGCTTTATTAGTTAATCAATAAGACATGATACAGGGTATGGTTATCATAAGATAATCACACCCTGGAGCATTTTGAGGCATGAGCCTTATGCCTCTAATCAGATTGGGGTGAGATTATCTTTTGATAACCACACCCTTGGGGACTGGCTCATTTCTATTATGAGAAAATTTTATGGTTGGGGAAAATGTGCATTTCTGCTGTAGAAAAATGAAAATGGTAGTTTAGAATTAGCAGTCATTTCTCCCAAGCTCAGAAATCAGATTTCCTTTTGGAATGCTCTGGGGAAATTCCTCACTATCCATGCTGTTTTAAGGCAAAAATAATTTCTAAACAGGTGACATGCTTGGGATTCAGTTTTAACCTACCATATATATCAATACAGATACATATACATGCACCACAGAGACACACAGGAAAAAAATATCCAATGACAAGTTTGCTATAGAGATGAAAAACAAAGAAAGGCATTGCTTTGTCTTCTTTAACAATAAAAAAAAAGCTGGCTGATTAGGTATTTTTTCTGATGTCATACATAGTGCACATCAGATCTCTGTTTACATACATTAGAAGCCTATCTGCAGTTAGTTTTTGTCTACTATTTGCTAATAGCAAATTGCAATGTTGATAAAAGTGTCATTCAAAGGAAAAAAAAAAAAGAAGAAGAAAATACCACATTGCACTGAACCAGGAAATAACCTGTTCAAATTATAGTGTTTAGGAGTAACAATCATACTTGGGTGTGTACTTTAAAAATGTACACATACTCTCTGTTTTTATAAACAAACTCACTGTAGACACTTTAGATATTTTGGAATTGCTTTCTGTGAGTGTTCATAAAAAGCAGTAATGAAAAAAGTCTCAAATTTACAAATAATGGCAAAAAGCATTTTTTAGATGTTTATGAACAAATATCTGTATGAAATGTGTGTGCACACAATCAATCCATGATCAGTAGTGACAGAATTAAATGATTTTGCTGAATAAGAGTAACATTAATAACAAAACCTTGAATAATAATTTCAGGGTTTCACACTGAACCTAGCAATTTTTTTATCATTGAAGGTCACCTCTGTGTTTCCCCACCACCACCCTGCTCCAACAGACTGGGAAAGGTAGGCACAAAGAGATGAAATAAGTAGTCCCAACTTACCCAAGACCCCAATGACAGAGCCAGAAGCAGAATCATATTTTCAATATGGAGCAAATTTCTATGCTATGACTTGCTATGTGCCTGAGAGAGTCCACTCACTGAGCCCATGATAAGGCTCTTGTTTATGCCTACACAGATGAAAAAGTTGCACTGGTGAGAATACACAAACTGCCTTTCTATGGAACCACTGAATCTGAGCCTTACTGCAAAAAGCAGAGAGCACAGGAAGTGAGCTGACCTTTGGAAGGAGATCCAGCTGATAAGAAGCCTCCAAATCAAAGAGAAGGTGTGGCAAAGCAACAGCTGTTTCACAGCCTGCACTCCTACTTCCACCATGTTCTTCTGTGCTCACCTCCATCCTCTCTGCTAGTTATAATTTTTCTAAACTTTGTCTCCATTTAATAGGCGTGTATGTTTCTTCTTCCATAAAATGAATGAAGATAATTTTAGAAGGGGATTTTTCTTGCTGTTACCTTCAGCACACAAAACTTTCCCATCTCTATTTGCTGCCATTATTCGTAGCCTTGGCTCTCTGCACAGTCCAATAGCATGAGATTTTGTGATCGCTTAGAGATGAGAACTACTGCTGAAACTATTGCAACTAACTTGGAACCATTTCTTGATCTATCAGGACAACACATTCCTACATATTTCAACATGGAGCTATTTCAGTTATTCTGGTATTATATTCTGATATTTCTGAATAGAGGAGGACTCGTGGGAGATGTGACAGTAGGTGGCTGTCTTGGCCATAGTGATCATGAAATTGTTGAGTTTAAAATTTTCAGTGTAATAAGAAAAAACGACGGCAGAGTTGCTACTCTGGACTTCACAAGAGCAAACTTGAAGATATTCAGGGAGCTATTCAGCAGAGTACCCTGGGAATCTGACCCAGAGGGCTCAGGAGTCCACAAGTGCTGGTCAGTCTTTAAGAACCACCTTTTAGAAGCACAGGAGCTGGTGATTCCACTGTGTCATAAGTCAAGCAAGCGGGGCACAGGACCAGCTTGGCTGAACAGAGAACTCTTCATGGAGATCAAGAGGAAAAAGAAATTGTATGATCTCTGGAAGCCAAGTCAGGCTTCACAGGAAGATTACAGAGCTGTGGTTCATATATGCAGGGAGAAGACGTGAAGGCCCAAGGATCAATTAGAGTTGAAACTGGCCAGTGTTGCATCAGAAAACAAGAAGGGCTTTTTAAGTATGTTAATAGCAAGAGGAGGTCCAAGGAAAACATTGGACCAATACTTGCTGAAGATGGTCACCTAACTAATAGGGATGAAGAAAAAGCAGAGGCATTCAATGGGTTGGGTTTTTTTTTTTCCTCAGTCTTTAATAATACTGATAGATCTTGGGCTGCCTGGTCCCCTGAGTCAGAGGACCACGAGTGTGGGAACAGTGACTTTCCATTTGTGGACACTGAAACTGTGAGGGAGCAGCTGTATCAGCTGAATGTTCACAAGTCCATGGGGCCTGATGGGATTCATCCCAGAGTACTGAAGGAGCTATCAGACGTTATGGCAAGCAGCTACCAAAGCTCTTGGGAGTCTGGGGAGGGCCCGCTGACTGGAAGCTAGCCAATGTTATTCCAATTTACAAGCAGGGCGTGAGGGAAGACCCAGGGAACTACAGGCCTGTTAGTCTAACCTCAGTTCCTGGAAAAATTACAGAGAAGATTATACTGGGTGCTGTTGAAAGACATTTAAAGAACAATGCAATCATCAGGCACAGTCAGCGTGGGTTCACTGAGGGAAAGTCCTGTTTAACTAATTTGATATCCTTCTATGATAAGGCCACCTGCCTACTGGATGAAGGGGAGGTGGTGGATGTAGTTTTTCTGGATTTCAGTCAGGCTTTTGATACTGTCCCTCACAGCATCCTTTTGGACAAGTTCTCCAGCTGTGGGATGGGCAGGTTCACAGTGCACTGGGTGAAGAACTGGCTGAAGGGCAGGGCTCAAAGGGTTGTAGTGAATGGGGCTACCTCTGGCTGGCAACTGGTCACCAGTGGTGTTCCTCAGGGCTCAATTCTAGGGCCAGTTCTGTTCAATACATGTATCAATTATCTGGATGAAGGAGTTGAATCATAGAATCATAGAATCATAGAATCGTTTAGGTTGGAAAAGACCTTTAAGATCATCCAGTCCAACCATTAACCTACACTACCAAGCCCACAGTAAACCAATCAAGGGTAGACTAGACTAAACCATGTCCTGAAGTGCCACATCTACCCATTTTTTTGAACGCTTCCAGGGATGGTGACTCCACCACCTCTCTGGGCACCCTGTTCCAATGCTTGACTACCCTTTCTGTGAAGAAATTTTTCCTAATATCCAACCTAAACCTCCATTAGCAAGTTTGCTGACAATACCAGACTGGGAGGTGTTGTTCACTGTCCTGAGGGACAAGAGGCCTTTGTCCTGGTTTCAGCTGGGATAGAGTTCATTTTCTTCCTAGTAGCTGGCATAGTTCTGTGTTTTGGATTTAGTAGGAGAAGAATGCTGATAACATGCTGATGTTTTAGTTGTTGCTAAGTACTGCTTATGCTAGTCAAGGACTTTTCAGCTTCCCATGCTCTGCCAGGTGCACAAGAAACTGGGAGGGGTCCCAGCCAGAAGAGTTGATCCAAAGTGGCCAAAGGGCTATTCTGTACCATGTGACTTCATGCTCAGTATATAAAGTGGGGGCGGGGGGTTTGGCTGGGGAGCAGCGATTGCTGCTCGGGAACTGTCTGGGCATCGGTCAGTGGGGGGTGAACAATTGCATTGTGCATCACTTGCTTTGTATATTATTATTATTATTATCATTATTGTATTGTTATTATTATCATTACTATCTTACTTTATTTCAATTATGAAACTGTTCTTATCTCAACCCAGGAGTTTTTCTCACTCTTACTTCTCCAATTCTCTCCCCCATCCCATCAGGGTAAGGGGAGTGAGCAAGTGGCTGCATGGTGCTTAGTTGCTGGCTGGGGCTAAACCATGGCAGCCTTGCAAGAGGGATCTAGATAGACTGGAGCACTGGGCAATGATTAATGGGATGACACTTAACAGGAACAAATGTTGGATTCTGCAACTGGGGTGGAGTCACGCCGGGCACAAGTATAAACTGGGAGATGAGTGGCTGGAGAGCAGCCCTGCAGAAAGGGATCTGGGGGTGCTGGTCGACAGCAGGCTCAGCACGAGTCAGCAGTGTGCCCTGGCAGCCAAGAGGGCAAAGCGCATCCCGGGGTGCATCAAACACAGCATAACCAGCTGATCAAAAGAGGTGATCATCCCACTGCATTCCACACTGGTGTGACCTCACCTTGCGTACTGCAGTTCTAGGCTCCACAATTTAAGAAGGATGTTAAGGTACCTGAATGCATCCAGAGGAGGGCAACAAAGCTGGTGAAAGGGCTGGCAGGCACGTCCTGTGAGGAGCAGCTAAGGACTCTGGGCTTGTCTAGTTTGGAGAGGAGGAGGCTGGGGGGCGACCTCATTGCTCTCCACAGCTTCTTGAGGAGGGGAAGTGCAGAGGGAGGTGCTGAGCTCTTCTCCCTGGGATCCAGTGATAGGGTGCATGAGAATGGTTCAAAGCCGCACTAGGGGAGGTTTAGACTGGACATGAGGAAGCCTTTCTTTACCGAGAAGGTGGTCAAACACTGGAGCAGGCTTCCTAGAGAGGTGGTCGATGCCCCAAGCCTGTCAATGTTTGAGAGGCATTTGGACAATGCCCTTAACAACATGCTTTAGCTTTTGGTCAGCCCTGAGTTGGTCAGGCAGTTGGACTAGGTGATCATTGTAGGTCCCTTCCAACTGAAAATATTCTGTCTATTCTATTCTGTTCTGTTCTATTCTATTCTATATGTTTTGATTCTAATCTTCCTTACTGCAGTTTTACGTAAATGTAATGCTATTGCAATTGGTGGAATGTGTGGAAACCCACAAATACACAATGAATGGGATTTAACTCCAAAGAGGTGTAAGCAGCAGGATCAGGCCTAATACTTAGATGCTTAAAAAAGATCGCTCAGACTTAATGAAAAAAATCATAGGTTTCAAGTAGTCAAAAGGGGTTTTTTTTCTGTCTTATAATACTGAGCTGTGAGCCTGTGTGTGATTTCTATCCCATTTCATGGTTAGTCACACTCACACTAGTAGAAAGAAGTGTGCAGCAGAACCTTTAATAGCTCAGAATGTTCTGTGCCATTGCCCTGAATGTACTCAGAAGTACAGCAAAGATCAAAAGTTGTCATGGCCTTAACATTTAAGCAATGCAGCATGTGTGCATGTGGTTGGAGCATGTGTTAACAGTATAACTGTGACTAGTCTTGTATGATGCTCTTAAGAGCCCAGACTACGTAGGCTTTAGTCATGCAGTTGAGTCTTCCAGCTATAATTTCTGAAACATCGTTTTGGGCCAATTTACAAAAGTAATCCCAAAGGGCAAATAAGTGTTCTTTTGCTTTTCCTTACAGGCATGTTCCTGCAACAGTGTCCAGCGGGGGGGGTTGCATCTGAAGCACATCAGACAGAGTGTGTCACAAGACAGCATTCTTTCTGTCCCAAACTCCCAATGACTTTGATGAAGTTTGGCATGTGTTATGTGTTCTAAGAACTTCTATTTATATGGCGATTTAAAAACCCTACTTGATAGTTTGCGTCAGCTGCTGTTTATTGTATAAAGAATTGGGTTTATTTTTTTAATTGATAGATCTTTGCAATTGCAACACAGCTGGAAGATCACAGTTCTAAAATAGAAATTAGATACATATGTCCATGGTGATCTTTTGAAGATAATCATCAGCTAATCATAGACTGTCCCAAAGCCCACCAAAGTCAGTGAGAATCTTTCCATTGCATCCAAGGAGAGAACTGTAATACCTGACAAATCAGGTATTACACTGAGGAGATACAATAGAAGTTCAGCTCATCCTGAGGAAAGGCCAATATTCACATTGTTACACTGCATGAGTTGTGGCAGACATATGGACTAACATGCTCAGATGCTCCCCACAGCTTTGCAGCTTACACCAGGGACCAGCCTTTGCATGATCACCTTGTTCATGGCCCAGGCTCCTGAGACTGCTCTGCTTTCTCCACTTCAGCTTCTATTACTTCCTGAAGCAGAAAATGTTTAAGACTCAGCCTACGGTATCTCTGTCCTGACAATATTTCTGAATTGCTGTTATACTGGCTGCTGGTGTTGTAAATGGACAAGGATGTAATGGAGCCAAAACCTGGGCCATGTGTTGTCCAATTAGCTAAATACTTGGATTTAAAAAAGCAATGATAGCAAGAGGATCATCTTTGACAGGAATGCTAGAGTTGCATTTGGCATTTTTTAGTCCTAGGTCCGTTCTTCTTGTTATTATTATTGCAGCATGAATCTTATTATTAGAGTTTTTATTTTTAATTCCTTGTTGACTGTAATACCAGAAAAATTGAAATTAACTTGCATTTGTTTGCCAGCTTTATTTTGGCAAATATTGCAACAACCCTTTTTAAGGGGAATGATATAAAGAAATCCTGCTTTACTCATTTTGATATCTTAGACATGTATGATTCCAACATAATTTGGGGATTAATAATTATTTGTTAGCCTGTGCTCCATTTTCTGATTGGCTGGCTTTGTAACAGCAGAGCAAGCATGCTGAATAGAGCCACATTAGCATGGAAGATTTTTTTACAAACCACCAATGGATTAAAAAGTAAACTAGAAATGAAAGGTCATCTCATGCAGCAAAACAGTCTTTGAAACATTCCCCAAACTATTTACCAGCATCTCCTTAATATAAAAGCTACACAGACAGAACAACTGTATTTTCTAATTTTCATCTAAACTTCATAGGTATGCAATATAGATACCAGAGATGTATATTAATACAATGGGGATGAATTAGTCTGTTACTGGTAATAATAAGCATACTTTGACCATGTGTCATCAAAAGAATTATCAGAAACTTTCATAGAATCAATGCTTTGGGTTGGAAGGGACCTTTAGAGGTCATCTAGCCCAACCCCCCGGCAGTGAGCAGGGACAGCTTTAACCAGATCAGGTTGCTCAGAGCCCCATCCAACCTGACCTGGAATGCTTCTAGGGATGGGGCCTCCGCTACCTCTCTGGGCAACCTTTTCCAGTGCTTCACCACCCTCATTGTAAAAAATTTCTTTCTTACTTTGATTTATCAAAAAATACTGTGAATATTTTAAATGTTATCAAAACTGATTTACAACACTTAGATGAATCTCTAGGGCAATAACAACATGGCTTATCTGGAAAATAGTGTGCCTCCAAGAGAAAAGCACAAGAGAGGGAGGAGGAGGAGAAAACTAAATATAAAATAAGTTCTATAAGCAAAACAGTAATGCTCACAGGTACCATGAAGGTTTAACTACTGAAAATTTTATATTATCTGCATAAGAAATGTATGACAAAGCATGCTTGCTCCAAATTCTTACTATTAAAGTCTTATTAGACTATGCACCATTACAATCTAATATACTGATTAAATCTGTGTGAGAGAGAAATAAAACACGTTTTTGTAAACACTGCAGTGCATTTATCAGAGTAGTAATTTTCTAAACTGTCAGATTGGCTATTCAGAGGTGGGATTTTTCATTGAAATAATATACCAGAATGTCTCCTAAACTAATTTTTGTCCATTAGATAAATGATACAGAGAGTAAACATTAGCATGAAACTTAAAAGGATACTAACATTTCTATCTAGCCTTCATGGATATCTAAAAGCACTAAGGGTACAGGAAAAATGAAGGAAAAAATACAAGCTTAAGGGGTGAGACTATCATTTTGTTCTTAAGTCTTTCTCTGAATTACATGCTGTCAGCTTGTCCTGGATGTTTCGTAGTTCTGCTTACATGAAAACTTCAGTACTATGTACCTGTCTCTCTTAAGTATTAAACACTAGTCAATTTTTCCTTCACTAACAGCCATTTGCAGTGTGAAAGCAGATCTCTTTCCTGCTGTTCTCTCAGTAAATATCAATCAATCACGTTACTTCATGACGTTGTGTCTTCAGGGTGTAGCTTTTTCAATATGATTTTGCACTTGTATGTCATTTCCCTCTTCATGGAAGAATATTCCTTCATTTTCATTTCAGGGTGTGATTCTCTTCTAGAAATTTGTCCTATTTCTTATAAAATGTTTTTAGTGGCCTTGGTTTGGTGGCATAGTAATGGTCATTCACCCACCTTGAAGGATAAAAAGTAATGTATTTTCCTAGTTTTGTTAACATGAGAAATAATTTAAGATCTTGCTTACTAAAACCCAACCAAACAAAAAACCCTCAGTTACCCAGAGTAACAATGGCAGCAAGGTACAGAATTCACAATACCATGGAACTCAATTGTGGATAAAGAAAATGTCCAGAATTTTACAGTGGCCAGTACTTGTCAGTGCTGATGAAATAAAATATACCCTGCTATTTCTTCTGGCTTTTTTTGAAGTGATGGACTTGGAAAGAGTCTACCCCGAGTCTTTGCCACTGTTAAGAGTCATTAAAGGCATGAAGGGACCTCCCAAGATCAACTAGTCCATGCCCCCTGCTCAAGCAAGGACTGCTACAGCAGGTTGCCCAGGACCATGTCCAGTTGGGTTTTGAGTACCTTCACAGATGGAAACTCCACAATCTTTCTGGGCAACCTGTTCCAGTGTTTGACAGTAAAAAGTGTTTTCTTGTGTTCAGGTGGAATTTCATTTGTTTCAATTTGTGCCCACTACTTCTTGTTCTGTCACTAGGCACCACAGGGAAGAGTCCAGCTCCCTCTTCTTCATTCTCCCCCATCAGGTATTTAGACACAGTGGTAAGATTCCCCCTGATTTCTTCTGTTCACTGGGATGGAGAAAGCTGCGTAAAACATCAAAGACCTGCTCCTATAGAAAAGTACTGCATGATCTCTAACTGCCACCTGCAAAACTGTCTGATTGGCAAAGTGAATTTCTAACAATTCATTGAAATGACAGAAATACTGCTTGCTTTAGAGCTGCACTGTTCTACCAGCACTTTCCCAGGTTTTCTGATTCAGAGGGGAAAGCCTTGACAATTTAGCTTTGAGTCATGCATGCCATAACAGATATGCTTCCACAAATAATATTTCCAACCTTTCACCAGAACACATCCATATGACAGGATCATTTGGGCATTTTTTCGGGGCCTGGCTAACCTGAATGCAAAGCCTACTGCTGCAGCTTTCAGAATGCACTTTATTTCTCAATTTCAAAAGCATTTTCAGAGTACAGGGGTCTACCATGAGCTACTGAAGGGGCTGTATGTAAAGGTGAGAACATTGGCCTGCCTCAACATCCAGTCATTCTCAGGAGCCATTCTGTATGTCTGGTCAACAAGTGACAGTGGCTTTTGATACAGAGATACAAATGTATTAAGAACTGGACCAGATAAGAGCTCTTCCATTTCATAGGCAGTGGCTGCTACGCAAAGGAGAGCATTTTTCAGCTCCTGCTGTAGATATTTCTTTTTCTATTGATACAGAAAACTGGTATTATAGAGAAAATTCTGACCCAAATGGATTTAAATGCCCGAAGGCATTTAAAATATAAAATCACTATGACTAAATTGAGAGTAAAGACTCATTCTGAAGGCTAAAATTTAAGGAAATCAAAGCCAAATAGTCAGTTCTGCTGCTTGGCATCTGTGCCCCATGCACTCCGTAGCATACTGGTTGGACACATCTGGTTGGCTACTGAAAACTTGTAGTATCTTAGAAGCTTTCTATTCAAGGTTTTTTTGTTGGGTTTTTTTTTTTTGTTTGTTTTGGTTTGGTTTGGGGGTTTGGGGTTTTTGTTCTGGTTTGGTTTGGTTTGGTTTGTGGTTTTTTGTTAGGTACTTTCCATGCAGGGGGAAAAGTCAGAGGAATTACTTTCTCCAAAACACATTCTCCAAAACAAGTAGCTTGCCTGGAATGCAGGATGGTGGCCAGTCTTGTCCCCCAGAGAGGAAATGATGAGCAATAAACTTTTTTCACCTTGCTACTGTTTTAATAAAGATTTTTCATAAAGTTTAAATGCCCCCCCTAGTTCTTGTCACAAGATTTGTAAACAGTTATCATGAAGACATTACTAAGTTGCCTTTTAGGTTAAGTTCCTGAATGAGAGAAAAACAGGTTGCTAACATTTAATTTTGTTCAAAATTCTTTCCAGTAGCCCTCCCCAATGCACGAAATCCTGATCTGCAGTTAGTGGCAAACCTACACTGACTTTAATTGGCAGGATTTTGCTCAGCCACTCTTAAACACTATGGCAGACATCCAATATCTTACTGTAAACTCTACATGCACACACTTTGCAACTTGTTAACAACTTAATGTTTTTGGTCTCAGGGGAGCTTATCACATGTTAATCATTGCCCCAAGACCAGTAAAATCAAGCAATACATATTATAACCATTCATTTTAAACCTATAAAATAAAGAATGTCTTTGTCCTAGTGAAATGGACACACAGCTAGTAGCCCAAGAAAAAAAAAGGCAAAGAACATGTTATGGCTCTCCTGTTTTGGCATTCCTTGGTAGTTCTGATGTTTGCCATTACCAGGACTGGTGTAATTGTCTAGGAATCCAGAAAAATATTTAGCATTTTTTGCTCATCATCACAGTGTATTGTGTATTTTCCACAAAATTAAAAATAAAACTAAACACAAAAACATAATAAAACTGGGAGGGAACAGCATCTCTTAGAATAAAGATGGGCTGCCAGCTCAGCTGTCATGGGCAAAGCTGATTTCATCTCCATTTGCAGCTGCTTCTGCGGGGTTTAGACCAGACAGTTTCACAGAAAGGAACTATTTCTTGGTGGTAGGAGTCAAGGCCCCCCCAGAGCTGTGAATACACTAGTTTTCATCCAC